>NW_027189137.1:105000-150000 GCF_040958095.1 Procambarus clarkii
ATGCTTCCATCTGAAAATTGGGAACATCAAAAGATCTGACTTTCCCAATTTTCTGATGGGAACATCAAATGATCTGATATTCCCATCACTGAAAAATAAAAACAGATAAAAAAAATGATATGAAAAAATAGAAAATAAAATATACTCATGAAATGAACAGAATGGTTAACAACGCAGCTCAATTGCAATGCAATGTCACAATAACATTTAAATATACTTTAAGATATAATCTAGAAGAAAATAAGGATATTGAAACGGTTCATGAACTCTATTTCAATAAAGGACACTAT
Organism: Procambarus clarkii; assembly: GCF_040958095.1. Classification (NCBI taxonomy): domain Eukaryota; kingdom Metazoa; phylum Arthropoda; class Malacostraca; order Decapoda; family Cambaridae; genus Procambarus; species Procambarus clarkii. The sequence continues at coordinate 105,291 of NW_027189137.1, forward strand.
GGGGAACTTTGAAAAATAGTTATTGAGTATAATTAGACAGACTTGTTGCTAGGCAGAGGAGTAATGAGATATATGGCAAATTTTGCAAAATATACAATGAAGGTACACAAACATTCATACCCAAACAAAGCAAAATGCTAGGTAAGAACAAAGCATTTGGCCCGTAGGAGAAAGGAGATACCCACAAGACTAGAATACAAGTCATTAACAAGCATGCAAGTATAATACATAATACATGCAGACATATATATAATCCAAAAAAATGTCAAATTTACGTACTTATTATTACATTACAAATATCCAAGGTTTTGAAGACACGTTTCCTCTTGCGCCCAACGAGTGAATACTGAGACCAGACCCCATAGGTCCCTATCCTCCTCATCATTCGTCTCACTGTGTCTCCACAGCTTGCACCGCCCATTTGAGACAGCGTCTGGACCTGTTAAAATAATGCATAAGCTGTAAGGTAATAGAGAATAATATATATCTTTCAATCTCAACATTAGATTTTCTAATTTCCAACTGTATTAAATAAATAGCATTAAAATATTTTCCTTCTTAACTATTACAAAAATCAACGAATTTGAGTAACTTTTGCTTTTGTTTTATTTGTACCTTAAACATAACACTGAACAATCAATTATGTGCCACCCCACCTTCCTTCATCTGCAAAAAAACTAATCAAAAGACATATGTACAAGGCTAAAAAAATTCAGCAACACTTACCATACTCAGGCTAAAATAATGGCATTTACTATTTTTAAAAGATTATTAGCAAATTTACAGAAATGGTGCATTCGGAAGACAAAACCAATTTTTCACTTTTGACAATTGAGCACCTGCTACATCCAGATTCTAGGGAGGAAAGGAAGGACGATCTTACTGGATCCCATAGCCTCTCCGAGGCACAAACCAGGCTTTTACACAAACCCCCCCCCCCCCCTGCACCCGAGCTTTTTAAAATAGTAAATGCCACTATTTTTGCAAAATTATTACGAGATCTATTATTCTAGAGAATAATGCATATAAATGCATATATGCATATAAATACAAAAGTAAATCAAATCTTATCCTTGTATAATATACAAGCTGATGTGAGATCCCTGTCTACAGGTGGACTGGAACTATTATCCAGTAGGCAGTCTACTGTATTTTATCAAACCGTTATTAGTATAATAGATCTCGTAATAATTTTGCAAAAATAATGGCATTTACTATTTTTAAAAGATTATTAGCAAATTTACACAAATGGTGCATTCGGAAGACAAAACCAATTTTTCACTTTTGACAATTGAGCACCTGCTACATCCAGATTCTAGGGAGGAAAGGAAGGACGATCTTACTGGATCCCATAGCCTCTCCGAGGCACAAACCAGGCTTTTACACAACCCCCCCCCCCCCCCTGCACCCGAGCTTTTTAAAATAGTAAATGCCACTATTTTTGCAAAATTATTACGAGATCTATTATTCTAGAGAATAATGCATATAAATGCATATATGCATATAAATACAAAAGTAAATCAAATCTTATCCTTGTATAATATACAAGCTGATGTGAGATCCCTGTCTACAGGTGGACTGGAACTATTATCCAGTAGGCAGTCTACTGTATTTTATCAAACCGTTATTAGTATAATAGATCTCGTAATAATTTTGCAAAAATAATGGCATTTACTATTTTTAAAAGATTATTAGCAAATTTACACAAATGGTGCATTCGGAAGACAAAACCAATTTTTCACTTTTGACAATTGAGCACCTGCTACATCCAGATTCTAGGGAGGAAAGGAAGGACGATCTTACTGGATCCCATAGCCTCTCCGAGGCACAAACCAGGCTTTTACATAACCCCCCCCCCCTGCACCCGAGCTTTTTAAAATAGTAAATGCCATTATTTTTGCAAAATTATTACGAGATCTATTATACTAATAACGGTAAATAAATAATAAATAGTAAATAAATCAAAATCAGTTACATTATTTTATCTTATTCATAGCATAAATGTTCTCGAAGATTACTAAAAAGAAATTGAATTAGACTACAGCAAATTGGCAAACTTTACCTTGTATCTGTTTCCACCGAGTTTGTTTGGGGCGTTCTTCAACATATCAGCAATACTTGTCTCAACATCTCTTTCAGTTGCATTAGTGTGGGTGTTGATACAGGCTTCTGGAAATTTATAAGAATTAATTAATATATATAATTATAATTCACTTTGCTATTCCCCATTCCACAGTCCTCTCGTCCTTCCCACTTCCCTGTCCCCACATCATCCCCACTATTCCCACTTCCCTGTCCCATCGTCCTCCTTACCATTTTCCCCTCCCCTGTCCTTCTTCCTCCCCCACCATCTCCCATTCACCTGTCCCTTTGTCCTCCCCAGCATTCCCCTGTCCCCACCATCCCCAACTCCCCAGTCCCCTCGTCCTCCCCACCATTACCCTCTCCTCTGTCCCCTCGTCTTCCCCACCATACCCCCCTCTCGTCCTCCCCACCATTCCAAACTACCTCATCCGATGCATTCTATAATGGTCTGATGCTTCCATCAGAAAATTGGGAACATCAAATGATCTGATATTCCCATCACTGAAAAATAAGAACAGCTAAAAAAATGAAATGAAAAAAATAAAAAAATAAACTATACTCATGAAATGAACAGTATGGTAAACAACACAGCTCAATTTCAATGCAATGTCACACAAAATTATTAAATCGAAATGAAAATAAATTGAAATCTATGAAAATTCAAATTATCAATACAATCGGAAATATTGAAATAATATCGCAACATAATATAGTGTGGGTTGCTCTTACGTGCAACAGACGGTGCTGTTTTTCAAAAAAGGCATGGTTTTACCTGTCACAAGTGTGGCATCTATACTTATACTCACGAAATGAACGGTATGGTAAACAACATAGCTCAATTGCAATGCAATGTCACAATAACATTTAATAACAATAACATTTAAATATACTTTAAGATATAATCTAGAAGAAAATAAGAACATTGAAACGGTTCATGAACTCGATTTCAATAAAGGACACTATGGGGAACTTTGAAAAACAGTTAATGAGTATAATTAGACAGACTTGTTGCTAGGCAGAGGAGTAAATAATGAGATATATGGCAAATTTTGCAAAATATACGGCACACAAACATTCATATCCAAACAAAGCAAAATGCTAGGTAAGAACAAAGCAGTTGGCCCGTAGGGGAAAGGAGATACCCACAAGACTGGAATACAAGTCATTAACAAGCACACAAGTACTACACTACACAACAACCGCACTACTACCAGAACTGGACGAATCACTACCAAAACAACACATTGCACATCACTACCAAAACAACACAACACAACACAAGCATTGGCAAAGAATTATAGACCAGTTGCACTAACATCCCACATAATAAAATTATTTGAGAGTGATCAGGAGTCAGATTACTAGTTTTATAGAGACCAATGACCTCCACAATCCAGGCCAACAAGGATTTAGAGCAGTTTCTATGATCGAGCCACTGAGATCTATAAAGAATTCTGATCAAGAAAGAGATCTAGGGGTGGTTTTAGATAGAAAACTATAACCTGAGGATCATATTAAGAACATTCTGCGAGGGGCCTATGCTACACTTTTTAACTTTAGAATTGCTTTTAAATACATAGGTCAAAAAGTTTTAAAAGTTTTAAAAGTTTTTTAAACCTCTCGTGTATCATGAGTGTGTTAAAGCATCAGATGGTGCATTCAGATGATGAATATTACCTAGTTCCTTCATCTGGGAAGAATGAACACATATTGGTGCATTCGGATGATAAAAACTAACTACTGTAGTTTAATTGATCAACAGACTGTATATCATATGCAGACTGTATGTGGATCTGCGGGCCACTCCAAACAACAGCCTGGTGGACCAAGCTCCACCAGGGCTAAAGCACAAAGTGATATAGATGTGATAGAGATATTATATATATATATATATATATATATATATATATATATATATATATATATATATATATATATATATATATATATATATATATATATATATATATATGTCGTACCTAGTCGCCAGAACGCACTTTTCAGCCTACTATGCAAGGCCCGATTTGCCTAATAAGCCAAGTTTTCATGAATTAATATATTTTCTCTATTTTTTTTCTTATGAAATGATAAAGCTATCCATTTCATTATGTATGAGGTCAATTCTTTTTTTATTGGAGTTAAAATTAATAGAGATATATGACCGAACCTAACCTATCTTTATTGGATAGGTTAGGTAGCTGAAAATGTTAGGTTAGGTAGTCGAAAAAACATTAATTCAAGAAAACTTGGCTTATTAGGCAAATCGGGCCTTGCATAGTAGGCTGAGATGTGCGTTCTGGCTACTAGGTACGACACATTATATATATATATATATATATATATATATATATATATATATATATATATATATATATATGTATATATATATATATATATATATATATATATATATATATATATATATATATATCGGACAATTAGTAAAAAAAAAAAAAAAAAAAAAATTAAATTATTTTACCTTGTACCTAGATCCACCAGGCCTGTTTGGTGCCTGTTTCAGTACTTCAGACATCTGGAAGGTCACATCCTCCTCCTCAACTTGTGGATGTGCGTTGATAGATGATTCTGTAAAATTAAGTTATTTATATAATAATAAATTCAGTATAACAATAATATTCTGTAAAATTAAAAGTAATTTATACATCAATCAGATAAAACTCTCCAGAGATGGTGATACACAACATATAAAGGACAAGTTTCAGAACAAAATATGCATTTAGGAATAAGGTTTTGTACATGTAGGTAGCACATGAGAAAATAAGTGGAAGGTGATCAAGTTTATATTAACATGTTAATGACTTTGTTAAGGCTTTGCAAGAATGAAAAAATATTAATAATATAATATCACCTACCAATTAATTGTACATCATTTATAAGTCAATTATTTGCATTATTATTATTCAATACTAATGATATAAAAATGCATTTTGTAATCTACTATTTATGCAAGTATTAAGCACAGGATCATGAAATAAACTGCAAAATACTGTAATGGATAAACCAATTAATTTTACATTTTCCTATAGCTAAGTCAGTCAGTTCTATTAGCAGCAGAGAACAATTATGCCCAACCTCTATTAAATGAAACAATCTTAAGAGCAAGTGATAGAAATATAATCATTTATGCTTGGGATTATGGAATGGTTCCAAATATGAAAAATATCAAGTTTTTTGGTTAAAATTTTTTAACTTAAAATTTACATTTTTAAGTGAATTTTAAACTTTAAAAAAATTATTTAATTTTTTGGTTACTTACTTAAAATAACATTATATAGTTCTTGTTTTTGTAGAAATGCCAATTTCTTCTTTTGCCCTTCCAGACTGTATAGTGACCACAGGCCGTTTGTTCATATCTTCATTATTCTTCGAACTGTGGTTGCACAATCAGACCCACGTACACTGGTTAAAAGCATCACCTAAAAGCAACAACAAAAATGTAGTACACTGACGAATTTTGAATATATATATATATATATATATATATATATATATATATATATATATATATATATATATATATATATATATATATATATATATATATTAGTTGATTTTATACCCGCATTAGGTCAGGTGATAATACAATGAAGGTGATAATAAAGCCATTCACAACTGCAGGCCTAATAAAAAAAGGAGGTGGCATAGCAATATCTTACAAAGATACCTTCATCTGCAATAGTCTCATTAGTAATAGAGACGACTATTGTGAATATACCTTTGCCAAGTTCTCCAGTAAATCCCTTAAATCCTCCTTGACTATAAGTGCCATCTATAGATTTCCCAATACCGACATAGCTTCATTCTCAGATAACGTAAGGAATCTTATCATAAATAACAATCTCAACAAAAATCAAACCAACTTAGTGGTTTGTAATGGTGAACAAAACATGCAGATACTTATATATAACCTGTGAATAGAGTGTAATAACACCAAAACTATTTGTTTATTGTTTTATGACCATAATAATTGAATCACTAATATGATTCACTAATATATAATCCTAATAATAATCACTAATATATAATCCATTGAGCATGCTGCATCTCTTTCAGTCTCTTTGCAATTTGAACAAGAGGGTTTTTAATTGATCGAACCATATTCTTAAAGTAAAGTAAATGAGATGTATTCCATATTTTGCAAAATATACGATGAAGGCACACAAACATTCATGCCAAAACTGAAGGGCAGGATTTATGAGGAGACATTAGAGGCATTAAATATTCCAAACTAGAAGACAGAAGGAAAAGAGGAGATATGATCACTACGTACAAAACAGTAACAGGAATTGATAAACTTGATAGGGAAGATTTCCCGAGACCTGGAATTTCAAGAACAAGAGGTTATAGATTTAAACGAACTAAACAAAGATGCCGAAGAAATGTAAGACAATTCACTTTTGCAAACAGAATGGTAAACGGTTGGAACATGTTAGGTGAGAAGGTGGTGGAGGCCAAATCCGTCAAAAGTTTCAAAGCATTATATGACAAAGAGTGCTGGGAAAATGGGACACCACGAGTGTAGCTCTCCATCCATCTGATTGATAACCCAAATGAATTTTTCATGGATATGATACCAACATCAAATCATAAATCAGATGTGATCCTATCCCCACTGGATTTTGAAGAAGCCATAGACAGTATGCCTATGCACTCTGCACCAGGCCCTGACTCTTGGAACTCTATATTCATCAAGAACTGTAAAAAACGTTATCGCAGGCCCTTCACATTCTTTGGAGACAAAGCCAAGATACTGGCATTGTCCCTGACATACTAAAAACCGCAGAGATAGCACCGCCCCATAAAGGAGGAAATAAGGCAGAGGCAAAAAACTACAGACCGATAGCACTAACATCGCACATCATAAAAATCTTTGAGAGAATGCTAAGAAGTAAGATCACAAAATACATGGAATCACAGCATCTCCATAACCCCAGACAACATGGTTTCAGAACAGGGCGCTCTTGCCTATCACAGTTGCTGGACCACTCTGACATGGCACTAGATGCCATGGAAGACAAACAAAACGCTTTGACAAAAAAAAGCCTTTGACAAATGTGACCATTGTGTTATTGCACATAAAATGCGTTCAAAAGGAATTACCGGAAAAATAGGCAGATGGATATACAACTTCCTGACTAATAGAACCCAATGTGTAGTAGTCAACAAAATAAAATCTGGACCATCAACCGTAAAGAGCTCAGTCCCCAAGCGTACTGTGCTTGCTCCAATACTTTTTCTCATCCTCATATCGGACATAGACAAGGACACAACCTATAGTACTTGATCATCCTTTGCAGATGACACTAGAATCTTCACGAGAGTAGGCAACATAGAGGACACGGCAAACCTCCAATCAGATGTAAATCAGGTCTTTCTATGGGCTACAGAAAATAACATGGTGATTAACGAACATAAGTTTCAGCTCATGCGCTACGGAAAAAATAAAAAATATAAAAACGGAAACCACTTACAAAACTCAGTCAAATCATAACATTGAACGGAAAAGCAACGTAAAGGATTTGGGTGTACTGATGTCAGAAGGCCTTACATTTAAAGAACACAATAAAGTAGCCGTCACAACTGCAAGAAAAATGACAGGATAGATAACAAGAACTTTTCACACTAGAGATGCTATACCGATGATGATAGTTTTCAAGACGCTAGTGCTCTCTAGAGTGGAATACTGCTGCATAATGAAAGCCCCTTTCAAAGCTGGAGAAATTACTGACCTATACTTATGCATTTATCTTCGGTTTAACACAACAGGCACCAGACACACGCTAGGCATCATACACACTAGGATAAAACAAACATTAGGCCAGAAGTCAGAAAAGAATTCAAAGAATTTTACTGGAAAGGCTTGCTGTTAGGAAAGGAAGTAATTGAGATGAATTAATGCACAGTATGTCAATTTTGTGAAATATATGATAAAGGAACAAAAACATTTATACCAAAACAAAGATGCAGAACTTGGAAACAGGATTTGTTCAACTGAAATTTCAAGACGGACAGAGACCAAAAGACACAAAAATGGAATCAATATACGAAGAGGCCAAACCCCCAAACATACCAGTAATACAAAGAGAAACAACTACACGGCAGTGAGGAGAGAGGCAGAAAGAAATTTTGAAAAAAAGGAACAAACAAATGTAAAGTAGAACAAATCATATTCTATAAATACAGCAACAACCAATTGCAGGTAAAGGATAATATTCAGAGCTTTTAAATGCATGGATGGCGAAATACTCAAGAAATTGTTCACGACTTTTGTTAGACCAAAGTTGGAATATGCAGCGGTTGTATGGTGCCCATATCTTAAGAAGCACATAAACAAACTGGAAAAGGTGCAAAGACATGCTACTAAGTGGCTCCCAGAACTGAAGGACAAGAACTATGAGGAGAGGTTAGAGGCATTAAATATACCAAATATACTACACAAATATATATACTACACATGCACAATAAACTACCCTACACAGGCTGAGTATGGTGTGTACAATAAATTATTAGCTAAAAGATAAGACTGAGTTTGTATAAATGGGGGTTAAGTCAGAGTGGGAAAATGTAAGTGGAGTGCCTAAAAACCCTGTCCTGGGACCTCTGTAATTCATAATATATACAAATAATTTAGACTCAGGTTTGATCAGCAATATTTGAAAATTTCCAGACGATACAAAAGGGATTTTTTTCTGGATTCAGGATTATTTTTTTATGGCTGAAAACAGGTTTTCAGCAATAAAAGAAATACAGTATTGCTGGAACAACCGTCGACATCTTCAAGAGAAAACCTGAACATCTTCAAGAAGTGAAGATGACCTTGAGAAGAAGTATAGGTTGGGAGAAGTATAGGTTAGGAATTGTCTCCAAAGAATTCTCAAAGAATTACTCGTTATTGCTATCCAAGATAATTAGACGAGCCAAAGCTAAATACTACGAAGATAAATTTACCCAAATAAAGAGTACCTTACCTAAAAATATGTATGTACCTTACGTAAATAAACATTTGATTTTGAAGTGCCGGACAAACAAGGCTGTGGTGGATATGTGGGCCTGAGGGGCCTGTCCAAGCAACAGCCTGTTGGACCAAGCTCTCACATGTCAAGCCTGGCCTTGGAAGGGCTTGGTGAGTAGAACAACTACCAGAACCCTATAATGCATGTATCAAGGTGTCCAGGCAGTGAGCACCACATAATGCAGTGCAGTCCTGTAAGAATAAGCACAGTAAGTATGGGCATGGAGGGGGTGCAGCAGTGGCTTGTGAAGGGCTGGAGAGTAAATGGACATGCCCAGGGGTAAAAAGCATTAGGGTAACAGAACATAGCCCATAAAAATAGTAATGACAATGAATGAATAATTATATGAATGCAATAATACTTCATATCTCAATAGGAATACTAAGCAGGATGCAAGACAAGGTACTGGTGGTGATAGTGGTTGGTACAAGTCCTCACATCCCCACAGACACCAGTAACAGCCCTCACCTCCCAACACAGTACCCTTGTAGCGAGTTAATCTTATACTCGCTTCATTATCTTATAGCATAACTAATTAACACTAATTACAGAAGCTACACAGGTGATACTTTGGTGTGAGTTGAGCGCACTGAGCGTCGGTATCGCTACACCCTTGTTCCTTAACAACCCTTTGGACCTTTATTACAGAAAAATAGAATCAATTAATTTAATAAAATATAAAATATAAGTGCTTACTTACGATAATACTATCGGTGGAACACAAAATCTTCTTCTTCTTGATAGTAGGTGCAGTTTGCATGAAGGGTTAGTCCTCGCCATGACTGAACTGACGACAAAATGGCCGATGTGTTGATATGGCGTCAGGTGACGCTGTGACGTCACAGGTGAGGGACGCTTTGCGCATTACTCCCTCGTACTTAAAAAGTACTACAGGTACTTTTTGGTTTTATTTTTGAATATGGCAGAAGTTGGACAGCTTTTCAAATCATTATAAGGGAGTGAGTTCCATAGACTAGGTCCCTTTATTTACATAGAGTGTTTACATAGATTAAGTTTGACTCTGGGGATATCAAAGAGATATTTATGTCTGGTGGGGACGTGGCCATGTGTTCTATTACATCTGTCCAGGAAGAGTTTCAGAACAGGGTTTGCAGTTAGAAAAAGGGCTTTATAAACGTAATTTACACAGGAGAATGTATGGAGTGAATTTGTTTAGCATGTTTAAGGATTTGAACAAGGGAGCTGTGTGTTGTCTGAAGGTAGAGTTATTTATTGTCCTGATAGCAGATTTTTACTGGATGATGATGGGCTTGAGGTAGTTTGCAGAGGTTGAACCCCAAGCACAAACGCCATAAGAATGATAGGGATAGATAAGTGCATAATAGAGTGAGAGGAGAGCAGAGTAGGGTACATAATATCTGATCTTAAACAGTATACCAACTGTTTTAGAAACCTTTTTAGTTATGTGTTGTATATGGGTGCGGAAGTTGAGTCTCTTGTCTAAGTATAGGCTAAGAAACTTTCCATCATTTTTATTGCTAATGTTTACATTATCTATCTGAAGCTGAATTGCATTTGTTGATTTGTTTCCAAATAAGATATAGTAGGTCTTTTCTATGTTTTGTGTGAGGTTTGTTGGTTGACATCCACAAGTAGACTTTTTTTAATTAATTGTTTACAACATTATTTAACAGGAGTGGGTTGGGGTCAGAGTAGATGAGTAGTATCATCAGCCAACAATATAGGTTTAAGTATGTTAGAGACATTAGGGAGATCATTGATGTATATAAGAAACAGGAGGGTCCTAGGATGCTGCTCTGTGGCACCTTTACGGTAATTAAGTGGTAGAGTGGGAGAGGTTATATCATTGATGGCTTCATATTGGTGTCTGTTACTAAGATAGGATCGGATATAGTTTAGGGCAAGGCCACGGATTCCATAATGGTGGAATTTAAGTAAGAGGTAGTTATGGTTAACAGTATCAAAGGCCTTTCTCAGGCCGATGAAGAGTTCAATTGGAAACTCACTTTTGTCAAGGGCTGAGAAGATTAAGTCAAGCAGACTAACAATAGCATCATTGGTACTCTTTTGGGAGCGGAAGCCAAACTGACAGGGACTTAGTATATTGAATTTTACAAGATTGGAGTAGAGCTGTTTGTAAAAAAAAAAAAAAATAATTTTGATAATATAGGTAGATTCGATATGGGTCTGTAATTATTTATGTCTGCCGTGTTACCTCCTTTATGAACTGGCGTTACTCTTGCTTTTTTAAGGATATCAGGGAAGGTATGACACTCTAGGGATTTGTTGAACAGCAGTGCTATGGATGGTGCAAGGGCATGGGTGGCACGCCTGTGTACCATCGATGGTATTTCACTAATGTTCCCAGCTTTGGTTTTTAGCGAGTGAATGATGGACACAACATCTGTAGGGCTGACCGGAGAGAGGAGAAGAGAGTTTGGATAGCTGCGTGAAAGATATGTGGTAACATATGTCTGAGTCTCTGGGATTTTTCGGGCAAGGTGAGCACCAAACGATGAAAAGAAGCTATTAAATTCAGTTGCTGTTTCAAGATCTGTTGCAGGTGTATAACCATCCTTGGAGATTTTTATCTTATGTGAATGTTGTTTAGCTCCTAGGATGGTAGAGATGGCTCTCCATGTGCTTTTTATGTTGCCTTTTGCTTCTTTGAATCTATTCTCGTAATAGGAACGCTTTGCTCTTATTATACTATTATTATACTTATATTATATTATTATTATACTTATTATTAATTATGCGGATCAGGACATCACCTGATCAAACACATCAAACATCGTTTGACCACCATCAAACACACACATTTCGTGTGTGTTTGACGCTCACTGATATGTACCAGCGTTGTTTTATATATGGTGCTATTCTATCTTACGCTTTGTTGCTCTTTTTTACCTACGGGCTCATAGAACATTCTATTGCGAAAACATTGGCACAAAAATGAATGACGTACATACAATAATAATGTCAGGACAGTGATATAATTATAAACTTTCAAAGCACTGTATCGCCCATGTGTCGTCTTGTCACCAATACTGGGTAACAGTTCCGCCACTTCCCACACTCTTGCGGGTGGGCAGCGACCATTATTCTACGTTTATATTCATATCACCGTGTTGGGAATTTCATTGCGAGTACATTGATACCAAAATTAACGCTGTAGGACAAGTGTGGAAGTGATAACAATCCCAAGAGTAAAAACATTTTGTTGCTCTTGGGCACTCACGGCGAGTCATCTACGTAGGTATTTATTGGGTGCTGGTATTCATATAACTTTTGGTGACCGTTTTTGCTGATTTTCTTCTAGAGAATGTTATTGCGAACACGTTGGTACCAAAATGAAATACATAGCTCGAGAACTAAGGTCAGGAGAGTAAAAAGAGTATACACATTTTTGTTTTGACGCTTAATTAAGGTTATTGTGAGTACTCATCGCCTGCCTAGAAACTGGAACTAGTAATTCCATCTATCATACATATCATACAAGAGGAGCCACACATCTATGGATCATTCAATAAAATCAGCAGACTTCTAGATGTTACTACTGCTCGGCTTAGACTCGGTTACAAGTATCTCTGGGAATTCTCATTATCTGCTGATGTAGACCTGACCAAATGTAAACTGTGTCAACAAAATTATTCGCACACCCTCCGTCACTATGTGATGGAGTGCGAAAAGATACATGAATTTAGAGACAATTCTATAACCAATGTTCCAGCGATGTGTCAATATTTCATTCAAAATGATCTGCTACCAGAAATTTTAGCCAAATATCCCCAGTTTGCTAACTGTAGATAACAACTAAGTGATTGTAACCTATCCACCGCTGCCCACTGGATGGGGGACGGTGTGCAGGACAAACATATAAATTTTGATACTAGCTCTCCACATATGTCAGTTGCTTAATTTAGAACCTGTACTTGAGGTCGATCTCGAACCCATTGTTGATGTGATGACTTATATTGAATTTTGTAACTAGCTCATCAAGATTGTAACTTGCTTAGCTAAATGAATTGTGGGGTTCAGTCCCTGAGCCCATTATGTGCCTCTGTAACCCTTTCCACAACCGCCCACAAGATGGGTATGGGGTGCATAATGGGGTGGGGTGTCTTGGCCAAACGTGCCACATCAAAACCACAAGTTGACATTGAATGTGAATTAACAATGAGACAAGTAAGATTTATACTAATACATTTATACTAACTCTGTTGAGCGTTGACCATTTATACATCAAATCTGTTGATGTGAGCACTTTAGTTTAGTCTGCCGTTTAAAGAAAAAAAGAGCATATCAATGGTATATCACAGAAAACGAATTTATCATAAACTCATGTATTTGTCTTATCATATTGAACTGCATTCATATTTTTAATATATAACAATATGAATATACAAATTTCTGTAAATCCCCTACCTTGTTGGAATCTGTGGAAATGAATGAGCAAATGTGCTGGCTGAAGGCGCTGAAGGAAACCACATTGGTTTCATTTTGGATACAAATGTCCATGGAAATTCAAAATGGAAACTAATTATATAGTTGAACCTGCAGAGACGAGTTTAAGAATCTGTGTTGAGAGTGATGGACACAGCCTTCACAATTATACTTCAGAGAATGTAAACATCTAAGAGTCATTAGAAATATGTGTAGAATAATAAACCCTACATTGTTTGAGTTAGGGAAAACACCATTTGTGATATATAGATACTATAGCTGTTCCTAAAGATTCACCCTTTTTTGCACCAGCAAGATAACATATAAGATTTTAAGAGTTGACGAATGTTAATATTCTTGTTTGATAAACTGTGAACTTGAGACATAGTTAATAAGAACATATTAACACAACAAAATGTTTTCAAAATCCTTAACACCACTTTCCAGCAACTTATATAATTTATATAAATTATTTTAGAGAATAATACATAAATTATATATTTAAACATGATATAGTGTTTAGTGGAATGTATAAGGAGTCAAATTGTGTTAAAAAGAGCAATTTTTAGAAAATTTGGAAAAATACTTTTTTCTGTTCAAATTATAACTAAATGGATTATAAAGGTTTCACTCAGCCAATATATATCATTCACAATTTATTAATGAATTTTACAAAAAAACACCATAAATTTTATATTTAAACATGTAAAAACTATTTGTTTTACATTTGGAAGAAAATAATTGTAGAAAAACAATTTATAATTAAACCTTTGTGTTTGGATTTTTTGAGTAAAAGTTTCTCAAAGGCTCTCCTGCACCATTCTCAATGCAAATCATTCCCACACCTATGGCAAGAGATAGGCGAACGTTGTGTAGATGATTTGTGTTTGCTGGGTACTGACTTTAAACCTTCAGATATTTCATTCATGGATAAGATGCTTTTATTGTAATGAGCACTCATTTGTCTCAATATGTCCCTAGGTATTTTCTCCTGGACAATTATTTTCAAGACCCACTCAGCCCCGTTTGTATCTGCTGTCAGGCTGAGGGCATTGATCAATGATTCTACCTCCAGCTTGAAGACTTGGAGTGAATCAGCTGAAGCCTCCGGTGGGGGTAAATGCAACAGCTCATGAACTAAATGTGATGTTCTTACTTCTGGATCAGCATAATTATCCTTGAGGAGTTTTACTGCCAGATCATAGCCGTCATTAGTTAATCTCAGATGGGATACTACTGTTTTAGCCTCACCTGATAATTGGCCTTGCAAATAAGAGAATTTACTACTCTTTGGTAAAGATTGTTTTGAGTCTACAAGGTCAACGAATTTGTTCCAAAATTCGTCCCAATCTTCCTCATCTTTTCCTGAGAAAGTGGGTAAATTAATTGGAGGGAGTCGAGCTTGTGCTTGACTCGTATTAGATGCAACTGTTGTTGTTGTTGCTGTAGTTGTTGCCTTGTTCTGGGCAATTAATTTGACATAAGGCTGTAACGTGGCCTGAGTGTGATCTTCATAATTCGCAAGATCAACCATAATGTCGTCTATTTCTGTTTCTGATAAATTGGTGTTGGCAAGTTCAGCCACATATGTTGCTATTTGACATTTGATTTGCTCAAATTTACCTGCAGCTGCTTGATAATAGCTTTCCAGGTCAGCATAATCAACTTGAGATTGTTGTGACAAATCTTCACATTTCTTGATCTGTCTTGTTAAGTGGCCTTTAAGACCTGCAAGGGTTCTTTTCATTCTCCCTGCATTATCCATACTGGCTAGTTGGTGAAGCCTTGTGGGACTTGTACTTGGGCTGCTCATAATACTGAACAAGCTCTAATGGTAGCCTAGGGTAAAATTCTGCACTCACTAGGCAATAATCCTACCTCTACTAGAGGTTAGCACTTAAAATTAATACACATTATATATATACAATCATACACACTAATGATTTGAGTGATAAACCAGTGTCACTGGAAGTACCTTTAGGTTAGCTCTTCTATATCACCCTAGGATGGTAGAGACACTAATTAATCACTCAAAGGTGTAATGATCATAAGTAAATTATTATATATACACAACTCAATTCGAGTTGATAAAAATTACACCCAAAATAGGGTCTGGACCATTCATTAATGGTGTTAGGTTGTTCAATATAGTACAACTGACTATGGTAATAATGGGACTAGGATGAACGATAATAGTTCAACTAGTCAATTTTAATATCCTACCCTGTTGTGGGTTGGCAATTAGTAAATATTATACTGTGATCACTAGTGCAATATATATTAAATAATTCTCTATTTTGGAGAAATAATATATACAATTATTGATAATAGCCTCTTAATTAGCCTCTATAATACTTCTAATATTATCTAGAAGTATTAAATATTATTAGTGACCTCGCGAAATAAACTCCACAAAATTCGTAGATAATCTCTCGCGAAATTTAACACCACAAAATCCGTGAACAATCTTGCGAGGACACAGCCACTAATTTGGCTGGCTTCTATATTAGCGCTGTCATTTCACGAAATAACACGCCACCAAATATCTGTGGGTGTACATGAAACCGCTGACGAAGCTGATCTGGGCTGAGGGAGGCTCCTGAGCTCCCTCGAGGCGCTGTCTTTGACTGGCTGGCCTTTGTTTAAATCACACTGCACTAGTTTATTTAATGAATCCACTGGTTAACTGGTTCATCCGGTACTAAGATGACCAAATGCGGGTTCAAAGGATCAAATAATCCGTCATCCGGTTCGAAGGACCAATTAATGTGGGAACCGACCTGTGAGATTTATATTTATTTAATTTATATGAATTTATATTTACGTTAATTTATATACTTCGATAGCAATTTGTATAATGATAAGTGGACTGTATTTCTGCAATAATCTCATAATCTCACAAATCGATTCTCTACACATTAGGGGGGGGTTTATATTATTTATATATATGCAGCCAATCAAACTACAGTATTAGACTACATACATTGAAGAGGTTCCTTATCTTATAGTACAGCAGGCTTTAGTCCACCAGGTATAACTAGGATGTAGACACCAAATTATCCTCTTTGAGGTAGCTTCCATCACCCAGTAACTGGTGCACAAAGCATATGCTTCCTCGTCTTGACCTGTCAAAAGGGCGCTAGCTGTAAAGCCAGATTCTATATATGACAAGTATTTCAGAGAAAACTGTACATGGAACATGAAGACCTGGCTTAATTACCTTTAGTTTGAGGCTACCACGTGCTCTAACCGGATCACCCTATATAATGACATTAATGGCCATAAATGAAAATAAACGGGTTTCGGAAAGAACACTTAACTTGAATTTGTTGACAGCGTGTTGAAAATGGTACACCTTTGGTTTCCATAACACTACGTCCAAGTAAAATTAACAGGAGCCGTATTTGCTCCCGTGTGCCTCTGGTCTAGTATAAACAATGGCTGCCCTCCCTCCCCACTGACGCCTGGCTTACATTGTCCAGATGACGGAAAGTGATAGAAGGGTCACATTTACTCTACTTTAATATTGATAATTAAGTTAATTTATATAAGATGTTTTTATGATGGTAAAGTCCAAAGACTAATGTATTTAAGAATAATTCCCACCATAATAGGTGGTGAATTATAATAGTATGTAGTGATGATATCCCGTTTTCTTTAGACGGTAATTCCACTACAAGTTACGTTTTCTATGGGTAACTTGTTTATACAACACAGCTATTATCTGTATGATATATTAAATGGTGTCGGATTTTCCGACAGATACAACTGACGATTTACTATAAAACCAGAAAAACGGCCAGCCTACTCATGAGAAACTCTCCAGACACAAAGCAGAACGCTCTAAAAGAGACCAACGTCGTCTATGCCTTCAAATGCCCTCTTGGGGACTGTAAGCTCCAAAAAACCCAGTATATAGGCAAGACAACAACATCTCTTTCTAGGTGTTTAACGATGCATAAGCAACAGGGCTCCATTAAGGAACATATAATCTCTTCCCACAAACAAACCATCGCCAGAGAAATCCTAGTAAACAACACAGAAATCATCGATAGATACAGCGATAGCAGGCGGCTTGACGTCTACGAGGCTCTACACATCAAGAAGTCAACACCAGCAATCAACAGCCAATTAATGCACAACTATATTCTACCCACCTCAAGACTCCGCTCCAATATAGAAGCATCAAGAAATAAGGACCAATAGGCTTTCTACAAATCACTTCCATTCAATACCCATTGTTTCGTGTTCTGTCTTGTGTTTAGGAATTTAATACCCTATTAATACCACCTCACCCCATCCACCTCACTCAAATGTAGATATGAACAAATCGAAGATGTGTAAGTTCTATTCTGTCGTGTATGTGTAAGCTAAAGTCTTTGAAAATGTAATAAGTTTTACGAAACGCGCTCAAGTGTCGCGTCAGACTAGAAATAAAAATGAATTTTGGAGAATTGATTTTTGAATTACCACCAACAGTGAAAAGAAACGTACGAAAGATCGAGAAAATTCGTGTTTGAATTATTAATCTTACTTTTTCGGTCATATTTAATAATATATGTCTACAGGAAAGACTGCTACTAAAATATACTAATGTCGTACCTAGTAGCCAGAACGCACTTCTCGGCCTACTATGCAAGGCCCGATTTACCTAATACGCCAATTTTTCCTGAATTAGTATATTTTCTCTAATTTTTTTCTTATGAAATGATAAAGCTACCCATTTCATTATGTATGAGGTCAATTTTATTTTATTGGAGTTAAAATTACCGTAGATATATGACCGAACCTAACCAACCCTACCTAACCTAATCTATCTTTATAGCTTAGGTTAGGTTAGGTAGCCGGAAAAGTTAGGTTAGGTTAGGTTAGGTAGGTTAGGTAGTCGAAAAACAATTAATTCATGAAAACTTGGCTTAATAGGCAAATTGGGCCCTGCATAGTAGGCTGAGAAGTGCGTTCTGGCTACTAGGTACGACACTAATATATGTGTATATATATATATATATATATATATATATATATATATATATATATATATATATATATATATATATATATATATATATATATATATATATATATATATATATATATATATATATATAACTCCTTCTGAAGATGTATTAATATACGAAAGTACTTTAGGAAATTCCTGTTTCATTTTTCCTCCGTGGTCTGACATTGTCACATTTTTAATCACGTGTTTATTTTCGTGATATACACACACACACACACACACACACACACACACACACACACATATATATATATATATATATATATATATATATATATATATATATATATATATATATATATATATATATATATATATATACATTCAGATATATATATATATATGAATATATATATGTATATATATATACATATATATATATTCATATATATATTTATATATATATATATATATATATATATATATATATATATATATATATATATATATATATATATATATATATATATATATATTTTATCGTGAAGGCTTGATTCCTTGCTGCTGGGTCGTGCACTTTAACATTAGAATATTTTGGTAGCAGTCTTTCCTGTAGACATATATTATTAAATATGACCGAAAAAGTAAGATTAATAATTCTAACACGAATTTTCTCAATCTTTCGTACATTACGCTTCACTGTTGGAGGTAAATCAAAAATCACTTCTCCAAAATTCATTTTTATTTCTAGTCTGACGCGACACGGGCGCGTTTCGTAAAACTTATTACATTTTCAAAGACTTCACAAATACACAACTGATTAGAACTTGCGTTTCCCTGATTTTATATCTACATTTGAGTGAGGTGGGAAGGGTGATGTGGCATTAACACAAGACAGAACACTAGGGGATATTAATAGGGTATTAAAAGTATCAACACAAGACAGAACAGAAACAATGGGTATTGAATCGAAGTGTTTGTAGAAAGCCTATTGCTCCCTATTTCTTGATGCTTCTATATTGGAGCGGAGTCTTGAGGTGGGTAGAATATAGTTGTGCAATAATTGGCTGTTGATTGCTGGTGTTGACTTCTTGATGTGTTACACATCAAGAAGTCAACACCAGCAATCAACAGCCAATTATTGCACAACTATATTCTACCCACCTCAAGACTCCGCTCCAATATAGAAGCATCAAGAAATATGGAGCAATAGGCTTTCTACAAACACTTCTATTCAATACCCATTGTTTCTGTTCTGTCTTGTGTTGATACTTTTAATACCCTATTAATATCCCCTAGTGTTCTGTCTTGTGTTAATGCCACATCACCCTTCCCACCTCACTCAAATGTAGATATAAAATCAGGGAAACGCAAGTTCTAATCAGTTGTGTATTTGTGAAGTCTTTGAAAATGTAATAAGTTTTACGAAACGCGCCCGTGTCGCGTCAGACTAGAAATAAAAATGAATTTTGGAGAAGTGATTTTTTATTTACCTCCAACATTGAAGCGTAATGTACGAAAGATTGAGAAAATTCGTGTTAGAATTATTAATCTTACTTTTTCGGTCATATTTAATAATATATGTCTACAGGAAAGACTGCTACCAAAATATATATATATATATATATATATATATATATATATATATATATATATATATATATATATATATATATATATATATATGTGTGTGTGTGTGTGTGTGTGTGTGTGTGTGTGTGTGTGTGTGTGTGTGTGTGTGTGTGTGTGTGTGTGTGTGTGTGTGTGTGTGTGTGTGTGTGCCAAACCCCATATTCTCAGTGTCATACATACCCTGGTGTACATATATATGAATGTATATTGTGTGTGTCATGTGTATAGCCCACTCGATACCACGCCTACCCCCCCAAACCGACCCCATCCCCCTCTGCACCTCACTACCTGAGCTGACCCTCGCCCCACCGGCCTCCACACCCAGCCGCGGCCTCCACACCCAGCCGCGGCCTCCACACCCAGCCGTGGCCTCCACACCCAGCCGCGGCCTCCACACCCAGCCGCGGCCTCCACACCCAGCCGCGGCCTCCACACCCAGCTGATGCCTCCACACCCAGCCGCGGCCTCCACACCCAGCTGATGCCTCCACATCCAGTTGATGCCTCCACTCCCAGTTGATGCCTCCACACCCAGTTGATGCCTCCACACTTAGTTGATGCCTCCACACCCAGTTGATGCCTCCACACCCAGTTGATGCCTCCACACCCAGTTGATGCCTCCACACCCAGTTGATGCCTCCACACCCAGCTGATGCCTCCACACCCAGTTGATGCCTCCACACCCAGTTGATGCCTCCACACCCAGTTGATGCCTCCACACCCAGTTGATGCCTCCACACCCAGCTGATGCCTCCACACCCAGTTGATGCCTCCACACCCAGTTGATGCCTCCACACCCAGTTGATGCCACCACACCCAGTTGATGCCTCCACACCCAGTTGATGCCTCCACACCCAGTTGCTGGCTCCACACCCAGTTGCTGGCTCCACACCCAGTTGCTGGCTCCACACCCAGTTGATGCCTCCACACCCAGTTGATGCCTCCACACCCAGTTGCTGGCTCCACACCCAGTTGATGCCTCCACACCCAGGTGCTTTTTCCACACCCAGTTGATGCCTCCACACCCAGTTGCTGGCTCCACACCCAGTTGCTGGCTCCACACCCAGTTGCTGGCTCCACACCCAGTTGATGCCTCCACACCCAGGTGCTTTTTCCACACCCAGTTGATGCCTCCACACCCAGTTGCTTGCTCCACACCCAGTTGCTGGCTCCACACCCAGTTGCTGGCTCCACACCCAGTTGATGCCTCCACACCCAGGTGCTTTTTCCACACCCAGTTGATGCCTCCACACCCAGTTGCTGGCAGTTGCTTGGCCATGACCCAGCGTGTTTGCCCCCTTCTACAGAACAATGCACAGTTTAACTCTCCCAACCGAGTTGAAATGGAAGGGGTCCCACCGGTCGGGCAGGACACCACAAGCCTGAGGTACCAACAACTGCTCCTAAAAGAGGTTTTTGCCGAGTATGCAACAAAAACACCGCCATAAACTCCAACGGTGGTGTTATCCGCTTTCATACCGTCAACGAGGTAAGATGCAGTGGTTCCCACCAGCTTCCAAAGGGAAGCAATGGCCAGCTGCCATTGACAGTTAGAGAAGAGACTCCCATTAGCCTAATCTCATCTGAAAACCTCACCCAAGCGATCATAGCGACGTCTGCTAGAACATTACCACACATCCCAAAAGCAGCCCGCCCAACTGCAGCAGCCAAACTCTGTAATCTTCTGAAAAGGGTCAATGATGCCCCGGAAAACATTCAAGCGTGGCATAATGTCCTTCTGTTTGGCAATGTATGCCTCACCGTCCCTCCAAGGAGGGACAAATCACTTGCTTCCTCGGTCCTGAGGGCGATAAATGAATACCCAAGGGGGGACAACCTAGTTCGCCTGCCTCTCCGAGCAAAACACATCCACCGCAGAAATGGTAACAACAACATACCGGATACGTACAAAATCAGAGCATAAATCACCAAGAAAATTGAAGAGGGAAATACCGCAAGTGCTATTAGAGTCCTCACCAGTGACGAAAAAATTGCTCCTCGAAACTCAGCCACAGCACGGGCCCTGCAAAGCAAGCACCCACCCAGAGCCCCTCAAGGCGACAACATCGTTCCGCCATCAGCCGACACCATTTCAGACCCATTAACCGTTGGTGAATCTGAGGTCTACAAAGCAGCCCTTTCTTTTCCACCTGGGTCAGCAGGCAGCTTTACAGGGTTAAAACCTCAACACATCAAGCAAATGTTAAATCCTGCAGTTGGTGATGCTGCACAAGATCCTTCTTATGGAACTCACAAGGTTCGTCAACATGTGCCTGGCTGGTGAGATACCTGATGTCATCAGGCCTCTCTTTTTTGGTGCCTCCCTCTGTGCTCTCAAAAAGAAGGACGAAGGAATCAGGCCAATCGCTGTTGGCAACACTCTCCGACGCCTACTTGCCAAGGCTGCTACGAGGGTAGTCAGCCAGCAAGCGGCTGAATTGCTGAAACCAATCCAGCTAGGATTTGGAATCCCCCAAGGCTGTGAAGCGGCTGCCCATGCAGCACGAGCATACATCACCAACATTTCTGATGAAAAGGCCCTGCTCAAACTGGACTTTAAGAATGCCTTCAACATGGTCAGAAGAGATGCAGTACTTTGTGCCGTGCATCGCCATTTCCGGCCCCTCTACCCGTTCATACTATCGTGCTACAGTGGTGAGTCAAAACTGCTCTTTGGTGAACATGAAATCAGATCATGTGAAGGTGTTCAGCAAGGTGATCCTCTTGCTCCCCTTCTTTTCTGCTTAGTCTTAAAAGAAATCACCGAAAGCTTGTCCAGCGAGTTCAACATCTGGTTTTTGGATGATGGCACTATAGCTGGCACCGTAGACCACCTCTTGGCAGATATCAGGAAAATAAGGGAGCAAGAAGTAAGCCTGGGTCTCGTCCTGAACCCTTCCAAGTGTGAAGTAGTCTCTTCCAACCCAGACATCGTAGCTAGAATAAGGTCTGCCTTGCCTGGAGCCCATGTCATTAGGGCAGAGAACAGCACTCTCCTTGGAGCCCCCTCGGGTCTAACGCCATTGAGGAGATCCTTGACAAGAAAATCGCAGACCTTAGGAGGATGGAAGACAGAATAGGTGACATCGATGCCCACGATGCTTTTTATCTCCTCACCAAATGCCTATCCCTTCCAAGGCTAACCTACTTTCTCAGGTGCGCCCCATCTTACGACAGCCGAAAGCTTGAAGAGTATGACCTCTTACTGAAGACCATGCTGGAAAAAGTTGTTTACCTCTCCCTCAACGAATGCCAGTGGAAACAAGCCACTCTTCCTGTTAGGCTCGTTGGCTTGGGTGTCCGCACTACTACCCAAATTGCTGTCCCAGCCTTCCTGTCTTCCTCCTCAGCATCAGATGACCTGGTTAAGGAAATTCTTCCTGACACCCTGAGTGATGTAGCAGGGATACAGGACCCCCACTACACGGAATGCGACACGAAATGGGGTGCCATGGCAGACCAAGCACTCAGACCAGCCATGCCGAAAGCCAAGAAACAATCCAGTTGGGACAGCCCCATTGTAGACAAAGAAGCCACAGCTTTGCTGGAGGCAGCAACAACCCCCAGTGATCGTGCACGCCTCACAGCTGTGCAGGCTCCCCATGCAGGGGACTTCCTTTTGGCAGTCCCTATGTCTGCGACAGGCACACGTCTTGATCCGCAGGAGCTCCGTATTGCACTCGCTCTCCGTCTTGCTGCCCCTATCCACACTGTTCATAGGTGTATTTGCGGCGAGGCAGATGCTGACGAATATGGACTGCATGGCCTGCACTGTGGAAAATCTGGTGGTTGGCACACTAGA
This sequence comes from Procambarus clarkii, assembly GCF_040958095.1. NCBI lineage: Eukaryota > Metazoa > Arthropoda > Malacostraca > Decapoda > Cambaridae > Procambarus > Procambarus clarkii. The sequence continues at coordinate 129,231 of NW_027189137.1, forward strand.
CACGACGAAGTCAATGACATCATTAAAAGAAGCCTTGCCTCTGCTCAGTGTCCAGCGGAGAGAGAGCCCCGCAACCTACTGAACCGTGACTCTGTTAGCTTTGCCGGCCGACCAGACGGAATCACACTGCGACCGTGGAAGGGTGACAGACAGTTGGCATGGGACTATACTTGTGTATCCACCCTGGCAACCACATACATCAACCTCTCTCCCGGCACAGCAGGAGCCGCAATGACACGGAGAGAAAGAGACAAGTCAGCCAAGTACAGGCAATTAGATCATCGGTACAACTTCGTTCCAATAGGGTCTGAGACCCTAGGCCCATGGGGAGAGAGTGCAAGAGGGTTTCTTAAGGATCTTAGTTCCAAGCTCATTGACACCACAAGAGACCCTAGAGCAGCAAGTTTTCTCTTTCAGCGCCTCAGTGTCGCGATCCAGAGGGGGAATGCTCGCTGCATCCTCGGTTCCTGGCCGGCGTCGGAGGAGTTCGAGGAAATCTACAGCCTCTAAGAAGCGAATTTTTTTTTGTGTGTCCTCTTAATGTTAATTTTTTGCATAAAATCAGATATGTAACTGTATAACCTTGCATAATAAAGTGTACACCATAAAAAAGGGGGGTGGTTGGAGAAGCGAACACTCTTACGTATTCAGAGTTAAATGGCAAGTTTTTCCCTGAATGCTCTGTGTTCCCGTCACTGAGGCTGTGGGTCCCTATAATTGCACCAGTGGTGGTACCCCCCTATATATATATGTATATATGTATATATATATATATATATATATATATATATATATATATATATATATATATATATATATATATATATATATATATATATATATACAACCACCCCCCTTTTTTATGGTGTACACTTTATTATGCAAGGTTATACAGTTACATAGCTGATATATATATATATATATATATATATATATATATATATATATATATATATATATATATATATATTAACGTATGAAGTATATTGATGAAATTAACGTATAAATGACCCCTCACTTGCTCTGGTGCTCTTGGGAGGTGTTGATCTTTGGGGTATTTAAATACTCCGAAATTACCATCTCTTTTAAGGGTCTGAGCGGGTGGTGGAGCGGGTTAAGGCGTACCTGTTATGCCGGTTGCTGGAAGGCTTCTGTGCTGGCTAGGGTTCGAGTCTCCTGGTGGGAAAGTGTTCTAAAGTTGTATATATATATATATATATATATATATATATATATATATATATATATATATATATATATATATATATATATATAAATATATATATATATATATATATATATATATATATATATATATATATATATAAATATATATATATATATATAAATATATATATATATATATATATATATATATATATATATATATATATATATATATATATATATATATATATATATAAATATATATAACTTGTGACGGTAACGCGTTGGTGTTCGGCTGTCTAAGGCTAGGGGTATGGCCTCGTCACATAGTTATAAAAAAAATAGAAAAAACTGGAACTTCGTCTGTGGTAAGGTAAGGAGAAGACACACAAAACACAAGTAAACTTTAACAATGAAATTTTAATTACGTTAAATAAATCAAAACATGAATAAAAGGGACAAACAAATTCGTATAATAAAATCAATCAATCAAAATAATAAGAATAATTAAATGACACAATGAAAAGTTACGTTAAGACAAAATAACAAGAAGTGCAATACAAAAATAAATGTAAGGTGCTGGAATATTGGTTTTAAGCTATCACCTCTCTCAGTACACGTATTCAAAGCTTACGTCTAGCCGGGAGGAGTGGTAACTGCGAAAGCACAGAATATTCTGAGGTCTGAGGTCGTGGCGACCCCAGACATCAAGTAGTATGGGGGGGGGGCGAGTGCAGTTGCAGCCAGACCGGCGACCAATCAGCGGAGCCGGTAGTAAGACAGGTAGTTTGGCGGTTTGAGTCTGAGCAGGTGTCCCTGGCTGCATACGTTTTGCGCTCTGGCAAACCTTGCTGGTGTTGTTGTCGTTGTTGGACATTTCTTCCATAGTAGTTATATATATTTGTTGCGACGTATTTGTGGAGGGAAGAGCAGGCTCAATCTCTTGAAGGAGATTATCGTCACAACTCTCCCCCGAAGCCTGCGGTTCTGGAAGAAGTACGTCGTTATGTGGTGGAGTATTAGATGGAGTTGCTTCTACTTCATAAACTCTGGAGAGATCATGGGCTAAGATGTTGTCAGACTCTTGGTATAGCGTGTCTCCAGGTTGAATTTCTGCAGTTAGCAAGCCCATAGTAGAAGACGTTGAGATGAGAAGTGGGCGTGCTGCAGGAGGTGTAGGGTGGAGTGGTCCGTATTGATGGTGGACCGAGCACTTTTCAGGTGTGGAGTGAAGTGCTGGAGCTTCAGGATGAGGAAGAGTAGCTCCTTGCCAATTGTTCCGTAGTTCCTTGTGGCAATAGTTGCTGACAGGTGTATTCTTCTCGCCTCGTTGCTGCATCACGACACCACCAACGTCGGTACCACTGGTGTCGACATGGAGGGTGAAGGGCTTATCTGACGAGGTGAGAGTGGAATTAGAATAGGGCAAAGGAGCACGATTATTATCCTGAAAGCATTTGGGAAGATCATTAAGGATTTCGGAATTAGAAAGCGCTGACTCCTTGTCAGTGCTTTCGGGAGGAGAAGCTGGGAAGGTCTCACTGTGGATGTAGGGTTCTGTGAAGGTGGAATAGTTAATTAGGACAGTGGGAGGAGTACCATTATATTGCTTCAGGAGGTTGACGTGGCACAGCTGGGTCTTCCGCCGCCTATCTGGAGTCTCTATTACGTAGTTGTTATTATTCCTGCACTCTTTGACGCGGTAGGGTCCTGAAAACCTGTTTTGTAAAGGTGAACCTGGGATAGGGAAATATGCAAGGATGAAGTCTCCCGGTTTGAATTTTCGTACTTTGCTGGTCTGGTTGTAATGAGTTTTCATTCTCTCCTGGGCTTTCAATAGATTATCATGGGCAAAACGGTGGACTCTCTCGAGAATGTGTTGAAGGTTTTGAAGAAACTGGGGCACATTCTGATGCTCACTGAAGGTGGCATCTCGGAGAGAGTCTTTGAAAGCCTTAAGGGGAGTACGGCACTTACGGCTGTAGAGCATCTCATAAGGAGATACTCCTAGGGACTCATTGGGGAGACTTCTGAAAATACACATTATAAGGTCAATCTGCTTATCCCAATCCTTCGAGGTTTCACTACAAAACTTTTTCAAGAGTGCTTTGATAGTCTGATGACTACGTTCAAGAGAACCCTGTGAAGCAGGATGATAGGGGCTGGAAAATACCTGTTTGATGTTGAACTCCTCCAGTGTCCTTTTGAAGAGATCACTGGTGAAGTTGGTACCACAGTCGCTTTGAATCTCCCTGGGAAATCCGTATTGAGTGAAGATCTTCAATAGATGTTTTATAACCGTAGCAGCCGTGATGTTCTTCACTGGAACTGCTATGGGAAATCTGGTGGTAGGACACAGGATGGTTAGGATGTAGGCGTTACCTGAACTGGTCCGAGGTAAAGGACCAACACAGTCTATTATGAGTCTGTGGAAAGGTTCCGCAGGCACCTGTATGGGAATCAGTGGCGCTCTGGGAATGGAGATGTTCGGTTTGCCTGCCATCTGACATGTATGACACTGTTTTACGTACTGTTTGACGTTATTTACCATACCTGGCCAGTAGTAGTCTTGACGAATTCCATGGTAAGTCTTGTTGAAGCCGTAGTGGGAGAATGCTCCGTGGGCCAGGTGTAGAATAGTGGGCCGCAGGCTGGTGGGAATCACAAGTTGTTCGATGTTGGCCCAATCGTCCTCCTCCTTCAGTTTACTGGGTCTATATCTGCGGTAGAGCAAGTCGTTCTCTAGGAAGAACCCAGGAATACTGTCGGGTTGAGTCTCAGCCTGGAAAAACAATGGTGTTAAAGTAAGATCTTCCCTCTGCAACTTACGGAACTCCAACTTGGTCAGATGCGGGGGGAGTTTCTGAGGGTCTTGAGGGACAGCGGTAGCAGTAGAGTCAGCTGGCTGTGGACGTGCGGCTTGTGCACGGGTGGTCACGAGAACCGGAGGAGAAACTTCATCACTCTCTTGAACCTCTGCTGGAACATACTCTAGAATAGGGTTTATTGGCACAGAGTTACACACCTGGGGTTTGTCCATGACGATCAGGTTGGTCGGTTGCAGGTCTTCTGCCAAGTCGTTGCCTAGGAGAAGTTGCACTCCAGGCATGGGAAAAGGCTTTTCCCTGACGGCGACTTGGACTTCCCCGTTCACGTAGGGACAATCCAGGTGGACTCTGGCGAGAGGGTATGGAGTGGTAGCAGTGAGGTCAGTGATGAAGACAGTTTCTCCGGTGTAGGTGATGTTGGGCACAGCCGACTTCAAGATGATCGATTGTAGAGCCGCTGTGTCCCTCAAGATCTTCAATTTGAAACGTCCCTCCGGATTTGAACCGTTGGCAGAGACAGTTCCAGTATACAGGTGGTTACTGAAAAGAGAAAGATCATTAACATTAACACCAACATTCATCACAGGCTTACCGGACTTAGGAGGAGTTGGTTTGGGTCTTTGTTGGTCAGTGATTCCTTTGTATTGAGACTTACCACACTTGTCTATGGTATGTCCATAGAGTCTACAATACTTGCAGTACAGTTGTGAACCAGCTTGATCGGGGCTCACCTTCTCGTAACTGTACCACGACTTCTTACTGGAGGATGGTTCGGGTGTCAGCCGGTGGATGAGGCTGTAAGTGTCAGCCGACTTAGCACACTTCAGGTAGTCGGTTTCTTCTTTATCTGCTAAGTAGAGGCGGACAGGAGGCGGCACACGTCTCAAGAATTCTTCAACAAGCATCAGGTTGACGAGTTCTGCAAAAGTAGAGACATGTGCTGCTTCCAGCCATTTCATGAAATACCTCCGTTTCGTGTTAGCAAACTCGAGGAAGGTAGTGGTACTTGCCTTCAGGTGGTCACGGAATTTCCTTCTATAACTTTCTGTGGAAAGTAGGTAGGCGTCCAACACTGCTTGTTTCAGAGTGTGGTAGTCATTCTCAGACGCCAGAGTACTGAGTGTGACTGCCGCTCTACCTGTAAGATGGACTCTGAGAAGTGTGGCCCATTGGTCGACAGGCCAACTGAGTTGATTAGCAAGGGTTTCAAAGGTGGTGAAAAACACATCAACTTCTGCTTCTACAAAGGATGGCATTAACTTACTTGCATGTGATATATTAAAACTGACGGGAAGATTGGCAGTAGCTTGCTGGCGTTGAGCGAGGTGTGAAGTTTCCAACGTGTATTCCCGTTGACGACACTCTAGAGCCAGAGACGCTTGTTGCTTGTCATGTTCGCGTTGCATCTCCAACTCGCGTTGTTTGGTTTCAAGCCGTACGCGTTCCCGCTCCTGGAGTAAGGCAATCTCACGTTCTTGTTCTTCTCTCCTCAAGGCGGCCTCGCGTTCTTGTTCGTCTCTCCTCAAAGCAGCTTCGCGTTCTCTGAGGGTGATTTCTCGTTCTTGTTCTTCCCTCCGTATGGCAGCTGTTCGTTCTTCAATCTTGGCCAGCTCTAGTTTGAGTTTCATCGTCGCCAAATCAGTTTTATCTGTAATATAATAAGTTTCATGAGTTTCAGAGTCGATCTTACCTTGCTCTAAATAGTAATCCAGCAACAGGTTGTGTAGGTCATTTTTGTTGGCTTGATAGGGAACTTCTAGTTGATACTCATGTGCAAGAGTTTGTAATTCAGTCCTCTTGGCACGACTTAAAGTCCCTATTTCACCTGCTGGATTTGCACGGAAAGCTTGGAGACGAAACATGGTGAAATTAGCAAATAAAGGTACACGAATATTCAATAGTGAATGTCAGAAACAGGACAACGTGGCAACTGGTACCTATCCTGTGAGATCTTTAACAATTAAAGTAAGTAAAAGATGTTAAATGATTAAATTAAATCAAGGGCGCAGGAAATCTTGTACCCGGTACTCATGTAAGAGGATAAGGGCAAGAAAATCCTACTAACAAATGAAACAGAGTTTCGAAAACAAATGAAACAGTTAAATGCTTCAAAAGTAAAATTGGCAGTCCAAGGATGTAGGCATACCTTGCCAAGTCTCTATAGGACATAAAGCAAGTTTTTCCTACTGAATTTAATATGATACTTACAGAATTAGCGAACTTTTGTGCTCTGAAAAGTAAGCTAATTCCCTACCGTTGTATGTATCATCATCTCTGACTGACGTGTAGGGGTGCGAGGTGTCAACTGGTGACGAGAACTGTTGCTGAGGTCCCAATTCAGCAACTAAAGTTCGAGCTAGAGGAACTATGGCCCTCTTTGTCCTCCTACAGTCAGATTGCAGAAGATTGGGTACTCTTGACCCGGGGCAGACCACAGTACCAGGGTACCAATATGATGATCTGTCAAAATGAGAAATATTCAAGGGACATAGATGGTAAACACGAGTAATAACACGGAGGGAGAGATGACCAATTAAGAGTATGACTGCGGCCTACAGTCACCACGTAATCCAAAGTTGCCTCACCTTCACCATATGTTACTCTCGTAATGCACAATACACCGCACCTTATAAAAAATGAAATTAAATATGAAAAATAGTAAAGCTACGTTAACAAAGTTAAATACGCTTACCATAAATTACCACTTGGCACCAGTACCTGAGTGAAGCTCCTAGGACAGGCCCCCATATAACTTGTGACGGTAACGCGTTGGTGTTCGGCTGTCTAAGGCTAGGGGTATGGCCTCGTCACATAGTTATAAAAAAAAATAGAAAAAACTGGAACTTCGTCTGTGGTAAGGTAAGGAGAAGACACACAAAACACAAGTAAACTTTAACAATGAAATTTTAATTACGTTAAATAAATCAAAACATGAATAAAAGGGACAAACAAATTCGTATAATAAAATCAATCAATCAAAATAATAAGAATAATTAAATGACACAATGAAAAGTTACGTTAAGACAAAATAACAAGAAGTGCAATACAAAAATAAATGTAAGGTGCTGGAATATTGGCTTTAAGCTATCACCTCTCTCAGTACACGTATTCAAAGCTTACGTCTAGCCGGGAGGAGTGGTAACTGCGAAAGCACAGAATATTCTGAGGTCTGAGGTCGTGGCGACCCCAGACATCAAGTAATATGGGGGGGGGGGCGAGTGCAGTTGCAGCCAGACCGGCGACCAATCAGCGGAGCCGGTAGTAAGACAGGTAGTTTGGCGGTTTGAGTCTGAGCAGGTGTCCCTGGCTGCATACGTTTTGCGCTCTGGCAAACCTTGCTGGTGTTGTTGTCGTTGTTGGACATTTCTTCCATAGTAGTTATATATATTTGTTGCGACGTATTTGTGGAGGGAAGAGCAGGCTCAATCTCTTGAAGGAGATTATCGTCACAATATATATATATATATATATATATATATATATATATATATATATATATATATATATATATATATATATATATATATGTATATATATATATATATATATTATTAAATATGACCGAAAAAGTAAGATTAATAATTCTAACACGAATTTTCTCAATCTTTCGTACATTACGCTTCACTGTTGAAGGTAAATAAAAAATCACTTCTCCAAAATTCATTTTTATTTCTAGTCTGACGCGACACGGGCGCGTTTCGTAAAACTTATTACATTTTCAAAGACTTCACAAATACACAACTGATTAGAACTTACGTATCTCTGATTTTATATCTACATTTGAGTGAGGTGGGAGGGGTGATGTGGCATTAACACAAGACAGAACAAGAGGGGATATTAATAGCGTATTAAAAGTATCAACACAAGACAGAACAGAAACAATGGGTATTGAATAGAAGTGTTTGTAGAAAGCCTATTGGTCCATATTTCTTGATGCTTCTATATTGGAGCGGAGTCTTGAGGTGGGTAGAATATAGTTGTGCAATAATTGGCTGTTGATTGCTGGTGTTGACTTCTTGATGTGTAGTGCCTCGGAAACGTCAAGCCGCCTGCTATCGCTGTATCTATCGATGATTTCTGTGTTGTTTACTAGGATTTCTCTGGCTATGGTTTGGTTATGGGAAGAGATTATATGTTCCTTAATGGAGCCCTGTTGCTTATGCATCGTTAAACGCCTAGAAAGAGATGTTGTTGTCTTGCCTATATACTGGGTTTTTTGGCGCTTACAGTCCCCAAGTGGGCATTTGAAGGCATAGACGACGTTAGTCTCTTTTAAAGCGTTCTGTTTTGTGTCTGGAGAGTTTCTCATGAGTAGGCTGGCCGTTTTTCTGGTTTTATAGTAAATCGTCAGTTGTATCCTCTGATTTTTGTCTGTAGGGATAACGTTTCTATTAACAATATCTTTCAGGACCCTTTCCTCCGTTTTATGAGCTGTGGAAAAGAAGTTCCTGTAAAATAGTCTAATAGGGGGTATAGGTGTTGTGTTAGTTGTCTCTTCAGAGGTTGCATGGCTTTTCACTTTCCTTCTTATGATGTCTTCGATGAAACCATTGGAGAAGCCGTTATTGACTAGGACCTGCCTTACCCTACAGAGTTCTTCGTCGACTTGCTTCCATTCTGAGCTGTGGCTGAGAGCACGGTCGACGTATGCGTTAACAACACTCCTCTTGTACCTGTCAGGGCAGTCGCTGTTGGCATTTAGGCACATTCCTATGTTTGTTTCCTTAGTGTAGACTGCAGTGTGGAAACCTCCGCCCTTTTCCATGACTGTTACATCTAGAAAAGGCAGCTTCCCATCCTTTTCCGTCTCGTAAGTGAAACGCAGCACGGAACTCTGCTCAAATGCCTCCTTCAGCTCCTGCAGATGTCTGACATCAGGTACCTGTGTAAAAATGTCGTCAACATTCCTGCAGTATATGGCCGGTTTCAAGTTCATGTCGACTAAGACTTTTTGCTCGATGGTACCCATGTAGAAGTTTGCAAACAGGACACCTAGGGGAGAACCCATGGCGACCCCATCTACTTGCTTATACATGTGCCCATCCGGGCTCAAGAAGGGTGCCTCTTTAGTACAAGCTTGGAGTAGTTTCCTCAGAATACTTTCTGGCATGTCAAGAGGAGTACAGGCTGGATCACGATACACTCTGTCGGCTATCATTCCGGCAGCCGGAATGATAGCCGACAACATACCTGTCGGCAGGTATGTTGACGACATTTTTACACAGGTACCTGATGTCAGACATCTGTAGGAGCTGAAGGAGGCATTTGAGCAGAGTTCCGTGCTGCGTTTCACTTACGAGACGGAAAAGGATGGGAAGCTGCCTTTTCTAGATGTAACAGTCATGGAAAAGGGCGGAGGTTTCCACACTGCAGTCTACACTAAGGAAACAAACATAGGAATGTGCCTAAATGCCAACAGCGACTACCCTGACAGGTACAAGAGGAGTGTTGTTAACGCATACGTCGACCGTGCTCTCAGCCACAGCTCAGAATGGAAGCAAGTCGACGAAGAACTCTGTAGGGTAAGGCAGGTCTTAGTCAATAACGGCTTCTCCAATGGTTTCATCGAAGACATCATAAGAAGGAAAGTGAAAAGCCATGCAACCTCTGAAGAGACAACTAACACAACACCTATACCCCCTATTAGACTATTTTACAGGAACTTCTTTTCCACAGCTCATAAAACGGAGGAAAGGGTCCTGAAAGATATTGTTAATAGAAACGTTATCCCTACAGACAAAAATCAGAGGATACAACTGACGATTTACTATAAAACCAGAAAAACGGCCAGCCTACTCATGAGAAACTCTCCAGACACAAAACAGAACGCTTTAAAAGAGACTAACGTCGTCTATGCCTTCAAATGCCCACTTGGGGACTGTAAGCTCCAAAAAAACCAGTATATAGGCAAGACAACAACATCTCTTTCTAGGCGTTTAACGATGCATAAGCAACAGGGCTCCATTAAGGAACATATAATCTCTTCCCATAACCAAACCATAGCCAGAGAAATCCTAGTAAACAAAACAGAAATCTTCGATAGATACAGCGATAGCAGGCGGCTTGACGTTTGCGAGGCACTACACATCAAGAAGTCAACACCAGCAATCAACAGCCAATTATTGCACAACTATATTCTACCCACCTCAAGACTCCGCTCCAATATAGAAGCATCAAGAAATATGGACCAATAGGCTTTCTACAAACACTTCTATTCAATACCCATTGTTTCTGTTCTGTCTTTTGTTGATACTTTTAATACCCTATTAATATCCCCTCTTGTTCTGTCTTGTGTTAATGCCACATCACCCCTCCCACCTCACTCAAATGTAGATATAAAATCAGAGATACGTAAGTTCTAATCAGTTGTGTATTTGTGAAGTCTTTGAAAATGTAATAAGTTTTACGAAACGCGCCCGTGTCGCGTCAGACTAGAAATAAAAATGAATTTTGGAGAAGTGATTTTTGATTTACCTCCAACAGTGAAGCGTAATGTACGAAAGATTGAGAAAATTCGTGTTAGAATTATTAATCTTACTTTTTCGGTCATATTTAATAATATATGTCTACAGGATAGACTGCTACCAAAATATTCTAATATATATATATATATATATATATATATATATATATATATATATATATATATATATTAGTATATTTTGGTAGCAGTCTTTCCTGTAGACATATATTATTAAATATGACCGAAAAAGTAAGATTAATAATTCTAACACGAACTTTCTCAATCTTTCGTACATTTCTTTTCACTGTTGGAGGTAAATCAAAAATCAATTCTCCAAAATTCATTTTTATTTCTAGTCTGACGCGACACGAGCGCGTTTCGTAAAACTTATTACATTTTCAAAGTTCACAAATACACAACTGAATAGAACTTACGCATCTCCGATTTTATATCTACATTTGAGTGAGGAGGAAGGGGTGATGTGGCATTAACACAAGACAGAACAATAGGGTATTAATAGGGTATTAATTTCATCAACACAAGACAGAACAAGAAGTGGTATTAATAGGGTAATAATTTCATCAACACAAGACAGAACGCGAAACAATGGATATTGAATAGAAGTGTTTGTAGAAAGCCAATTGGTCCATATTTCTTGATGCTTCTATATTGGAGCGGAGTCTTGAGGTGGGTAGAATATAGTTGTGCAATAATTGGCTGTTGATTGCTGGTGTTGACTTCTTGATGTGTAGTGCCTCGGAAACGTCAAGCCGCCTGCTATCGCTGTATCTATCGATGATTTCTGTGTTGTTTACTAGGATTTCTCTGGCGATGGTTTGGTTGTGGGAAGAGATTATATGTTCCTTAATGGAGCCCTGTTGCTTATGCATCGTTAAACGCCTAGAAAGAGATGTTGTTGTCTTGCCTATATACTGGTTTTTTTTGGAGCTTACAGTCCAGAAAATATTCTGAGGAAACTACTCCAAGCTTGTACTAAAGAGGCACCCTTCTTGAGCGCAGATGGGCACATGAATAAGCAAGTAGATGGGGTCGCCATGGGTTCTCCCCTAGGTGTCCTGTTTGCAAACTTCTACATGGGTACCATCGAGCAAAAAGTCTTAGTCGACATGAACTTGAAACCGGCCGTATACTGCAGGTATGTTGATGAAATTTTTACACAGGTACCTGATGTCAGACATCTGCAGGAGCTGAAGGAGGCATTTGAGCAGAGTTCCGTGCTGCGTTTCACTTACGAGACGGAAAAGGATGGGAAGCTGCCTTTTCTAGATGTAACAGTCATGGAAAAGGGCGGAGGTTTCCACACTGCAGTCTACACTAAGGAAACAAACATAGGAATGTGCCTAAATGCCAACAGCGACTGCCCTGACAGGTACAAGAGGAGTGTTGTTAACGCATACGTCGACCGTGCTCTCAGCCACAGCTCAGAATGGAAGCAAGTCGACGAAGAACTCTGTAGGGTAAGGCAGGTCCTAGTCAATAACGGCTTCTCCAATGGTTTCATCGAAGACATCATAAGAAGGAAAGTGAAAAGCCATGCAACCTCTGAAGAGACAACTAACACAACACCTATACCCCCTATTAGACTATTTTACAGGAACTTCTTTTCCACAGCTCATAAAATGGAGGAAAGGGTCCTGAAAGATATTGTTAATAGAAACGTTATCCCTACAGACAAAAATCAGAGGATACAACTGACGATTTACTATAAAACCAGAAAATCGGCCAGCCTACTCATGAGAAACTCTCCAGACACAAAACAGAACGCTTTAAAAGAGACTAACGTCGTCTATGCCTTCAAATGCCCTCTTGGGGACTGTAAGCTCCAAAAAAAACAGTATATAGGCAAGACAACAACATCTCTTTCTAGGCGTTTAACGATGCATAAGCAACAGGGCTCCATTAAGGAACATATAATCTCTTCCCACAACCAAACCATCGCCAGAGAAATCCTAGTAAACAACACAGAAATCATCGATAGATACAGCGATAGCAGGCGGCTTGACGTTTGCGAGGCACTACACATCAAGAAGTCAACACCAGCAATCAACAGCCAATTATTGCACAACTATATTCTACCCACCTCAAGACTCCGCTCCAATATAGAATCATCAAGAAATATGGACCAATAGGCTTTCTACAAACACTTCTATTCAATATCCATTGTTTCGTGTTCTGTCTTGTGTTGATGAAATTAATACCCTATTAATACCACTTCTTGTTCTTTCTTGTGCTGATGAAATTAATACCCTATTAATACCCTATTGTTCTGTCTTGTGTTAATGCCACATCACCCCTTCCACCTCACTCAAATGTAGATATAAAATCGGAGATGCGTAAGTTCTATTCAGTTGTGTATTTGTGAACTAAAGTCTTTGAAAATGTAATAAGTTCTACGAAACGCGCTCGTGTCGCGTCAGACTAGAAATAAAAATGAATTTTGGAGAATTGATTTTTGATTTACCTCCAACAGTGAAAAGAAATGTACGAAAGATTGAGAAAATTCGTGTTAGAATTATTAATCTTACTTTTTCGGTCATATTTAATAATATATATATATATATATATATATATATATATATATATATATATATATATATATATATGTATATATATATATATATATATATATATATATATATATATATATATATATATATATATATATATATATATATATATATATATATATATATATATATATATATATGACAATGTCAGACCACGGAGGAAAATGAAACAGGAATTTCCTTAAGTACTTTCGTATATTAAATACATCTTCAGAAGGAAGGATTTTACAGATCGAGTGATGGGTATAAATAGGCAGGAGAGAGTGGTGAAGTGGGGTGAGGTACAATACTTGGACAACGCAGACGGCCCGTTGGCCCATCAGATGCACCCAATTGGCCCATCCTATGTAGCCCAATGGCCCATCTGATACAGCAGACATACAAGCTTAATACATAAAGAGGTAAATATATACAATGAATTAGTGAGACAAATGTTTTTCAATGATCCTACTTAAATCGCCCTTTAGCTGATCTATTAGAAATGGATCTAAGTTATATAGACCACTGCTAATATTCAAATTACTTTCTTTGGTGATCTGTATCAAAGCAGATTCAATTATGTTTCTGTTATAGGTGCTTTACAATTTGTTATTGAAGAAGCACTCTCCCAATCAATTTGGTGAGCTTTTTCTGACAAATGCACAAACAAAGCATTAGACAATTGGCCATGTCTTACAGAGTATTTATGTTGCGATATTCTACATTTTAAATCTTTAGATGTTTGCCCGACATAGAACTTATTACATTCCTTACAAGGTATTTTATAAATGACGCAATTATCACTACGAGGGCTGTTCCTAACTAATAGCTTACCAACAGTGTTTTCGTAGCTAAACATTACATCAATATTAAAAAGTTTCAAGGCCTTGACAATATTCTCAAACCCAGAGAAATATGGTAAACATAACACATTCTTTGGGCGAATCCTTTCACTGCATACATTATTATAATATGTACGACGAGCTTTGTTACGACAAACTTCCAAAAAATTCAGTGGGTAACAAAGCTTAAGACCAATCGAATCAATATTCTTAAATTCTTCGTCTAAAAATTCTGAACTCACAACTCGAAGAGCTCTTAGATACATTGAAGAAAAAATTGACTTTTTTACATTGTATCTATGCCCTGAAAAATAATGAACATAAGATAAATTGTTCGTAGGTTTTCTGTAAACACAAAATTTTAATGAAGTGTTTTCCCTATGAATAAGCACATCTAAGAATGGCAAACATTTATCAATTTCAGTCTCCATAGTAAATTTTATGGAGGTGACTTGGTCATTAAGTTTGGCTACAAATTCGTCTGTGTTTACATCTGAAGGCCAAATACACAAGATATCATCAACATATCTAAACCAAGGAATGATTCCAGGAGTTATTTTTGAAACAAATTTCTTTTCGAAGAATTCCATGTACAGGTTTGAGAGCAATGGCGATAGAGGATTCCCCATTGCCATTCCAAAAGTCTGTAAATAATACTCATTATTAAAGGTAAATTTACATTCTTTAATGCACAACTTAACAAGACTGACAATAATATCAGCAGAAAGAGGTAAGTCATGGCTCATTAGTTCACGAGCAAGATAATCGAGAATATCATCGACCGGTACCTTTGTGAACAAGGAACAAACGTCAAAACTGATTAACTTTACATCAGGAGTGACAGGAACACTATTCAATTTGTTAACTAAATCAAGAGAATTTGTCAAATGAGAAGAGGAGATAGTGGTGATCCAGTTCTCTATACATACGGGATTTGGCTGCTTCCCTGTGGGTGGCAGCGCCACCTGGTTGTGCAACACTGAGGTTAATGTCGGTGTTAGTCAGGGTTGATACGCACGTGTAGTCCCATACCAACTGCTTGCCATTCTTCCAGGGGTTCACTGTGATACCATCCGGGCGACCAATAAGAGCATCAGAGTTACGGGGCGTTAGGTAACGGGGCTCTCTTTCAGCTGGGCATCCAGCTGTGGTGAGGCTCCTCTTGATGATGTCGTTAACTTCACTGTGCCTCGAGTGCCATCCCCCTGTGCTTTGGCAGAGTAGGCCATGGTGGCCGTACCTGTCAGCCAACACCTCGCCGCAAATACACCTATATCTGGTGTGGATTGGGGCAGCAAGGCGGAGGGCCACAGCAATTCGGAGGGCGTGTGGTGTGAGACGCGTGCCAGTTGCCGACATTGGGGTTGCTAACAGGAAATCCCCTGCATGTGGTGCTGCTACTGCTGTGAGGCGAGCAATGTCGTGTTTTGTTGTTGCAGCACCCAGGAACTCTGCAGCAACTTGGTCTACAATGGGGCCATCCCAGCTGGATTGCTTGTGGGCTTTTGGGGATGGTGGTTGAGGTGATTGGCCTGCACGAGAGGCCCACTCTGTGGCACAGCGTGTAAAATTGGGATCATGTACACCTGCCAGCTGATGTAAGTGGGCAGGTAGAATTTCCTTCACAAGGTCGTCGGATGCTGATAAGGAGGACAGGAAGGCTGGAACAGCGATTTGCGTTGCTGTTCGAACTCCGAGGCCCCCAAGTCTTACGGGAAGAGAGGCTTGTTTCCACTGTAGGTCATCGAGAGAGAGGTTAAGGGCTTTTTCTAGCATTGATTTCAGTAACCGGTCATACTCACTTAGTGTTTGGTTACTGTAAGATGGTGAACACCTCAGAAAGTAGGTTAACCTGGGGAGGGACAGACATCTGGTGATGAGGTAGAGTGCATCATGAGCATCAATATCCTCAATCCTCCCATCCATCTTCTTAAGGTCGGCGATTTTCTTATCAAGGACCTCATCGATGGCATTCAACCCCAGGGGAGCTCCTAGGAGTGTGCTGTCTTCAAGTTTAGTTTTATGGATATTTGGCAGAAGACCCTCTATTCTCTCTACGATGCCCTGGTTGGAACATATTATTTCACATTTAGAAGGGTTCAGGGTGAGGCCTAAAACTGCACCTTGCTCCTGGATTTTTCTGATGTCCTCCAGGAGGGAGTCTTGGGAACCAGCTAGGGTACCATCATCCAAGAACCAGATGTTAAGCTCGCTGGACAGGACCTCTGTGACTTGTTTGATGACTAAGCAGAAAAGGAGAGGAGCAAGGGGTCACCCTGTTGGACGCCTTCTCGCGAGTCAATTTCATGTTCGCCAAAAAGTAGCTTAAGATCCATACTGTAGCATGAATGTACAAAAGGGTAGAGGGAAGGGAAATGACTATGAACCGCACGGAGTACTGCATCCCTCCGCACCAAATTGAAGGCATTTTTGAAATCTAGCTTGATAAGGGCCTTTTCGTCTGTGATGTTGGTGATGAAGGCTCGAGCTGCATGGGCTGCCGCCTCACACCCTTGTGGAATGCCAAACCCGAGCTGTTTTGGCTTCAGCATGCTGGCCGCTGCATCACTAACTGTTCTTGCAGCTGCCTTTGCGACGAGACGCCGGAGAGAATTGCCCACAGCTATTGGCCTGATCCCTCCATCCTTTTTCTTTAGAGCACAGAGAGATGCTCCAAAAAAGATAGGTCTTATGGACGCTGGTATGTTGCCAGCTAGACATATGTTGGTGAATCTGGTTAGTTCCACCAAGAGGTTCTTTGCAATGTCACCCAGTGCAGGGTTGAGCATTTGCTTGAGGTGGTTGGGTTTTAGTCCTGTGAACCCACCTGCTGATCCTGTAGGGAAGGACATGGCTGCTTTATGGACCACAGATTCAGCCACCCAGAGAGGTTCTGCTCCGGTAGCCCCCACTTGTACAATGTCGTCCTCACGCGGAGCCCTGGGTGGGTGTTTCTCCCTTAGGGCTTGAGCTGTTGCGGCATCTCTGTCGGCAATTGAGTCCTCACTGGTGATGACTCGTATTGCACCAATAGTGTTTCCTTCTTCTATTTTCTTGGTGACTGATGTTCTGATTTTTGATGTCTCGGATATGCCACTGTTGCTCTTCCTGCCGTGGGTGTTTCTCGCGCGAGTGGGAAGGCGCACCTGGTTGTCCTCCCTGGGAAAATCATTTATAGCTTTGATGACTGAGGCAGCTAAGGTTTTGTCTCTCCTTGCAGGGGTGGCTAGACATATGTTGCTAAACATTAGGAGGTTGTGCCATGCTTGGGTCGTTCCAGGAGAGTCGTTGACCTTTCTCAGGAGGGCAGATAATTTGGCTGCTGCATGGAGGCGGGCTGCTTTAGGGATGTGTTGCAAGGTTCTGGCCGATGTTGCTTTGATAGCTTCTAATAAATTTTCTGTGGGAATGAAGGTCTGGGAGGTGTTTTGCCTTACGGGCGGTGTGGGCTGTTGATTGGTGTTCTCCCTGGGAGGGCGCCCAGAACCCAAACACCTGGCTCCGTTGTGGTAATGAATGAGCACATTATCGTCACTCAACCGGATATAGCATACCCTGTCACTCGTCTGACATCTACCTTGTCTACCCCTGTTTGATGGCTCATCTTGGCTTGGAGAAGCCTGGCTATCTGTTGAGAGCTGCGACAAGGGCGGGCGCTGGGCGGGCGCTGGGCGGGCGCTGGGCGGGAAGGTGGACGGCGGGTGGAGACTGGAGGGTGGGCGGCGGTTGGAGGCTGGGGGGGGGGGGTGATCAGCTGGCCGTGGCACTTACTACTCAGGTGAGTGGTAATACATATACCACCTCTATACAAAGTGTGGGTATACACCCACTACACAATATATATATATATATATATATATATATATATATATATATATATATATATATATATATATATATATATATATATATATTAATATGTTTCATTGAATATGACCGCATATTCTGTATTTATTACTTTCTGGTTTAGGGCTTCTATCCCTCTAACTATCCCTAGTTAGAGGGATAGAAGCCCTAAACCAGAAAATAATAAATACAGAATATGCGGTCATATTCAATGAAACATGTTTGAAAGAAAACCTGCTGCCAGTATACACCAATATATTAATATATATATATATATATATATATATATATATATATATATATATATATACATATATATATATATATATATATATATATATATATATATATATATATATATATATATAAATATATATATATATATATATATATATATATATATATATATATATATATATATATATATACATATATATGTATATATATATATATATATATATATATATGTATATATATATGTATATATATATATATATATACATACATATATATATATATATATATATATATATATATATATATATATATATATATATATATATATATATATATATATATATATATATATATATATGTCGTACCTAGTAGCCAGAACGCACTTCTCAGCCTACTATGCAAGGCCCGATTTGCCTAATAAGCCAAGTTTTCATGAATTAATTGTTTTTTGACTACCTAACCTACCTAACCTAACCTAACCTAACTTTTTCGGCTACCTAACCTAACCTAACCTATAAAGATAGGTTAGGTTAGGTTAGGTAGGGTTGGTTAGGTTCGGTCATATATCTACGTTAATTTTAACTCCAATAAAGAAAAATTGACCTCATACATAATGAAAAGGGTAGCTTTATCATTTCATAAGAAAAAAATTAGAGAAAATATATTAATTCAGGAAAACTTGGCTTATTAGGCAAATCGGGCCATGAATAGTAGGCCAAAAAGTGCGTTCTGGCTACTAGGTACGACATATATATTTATATATATGGAGCAACGGAGTAGAGAGTTTGAAAGAGTAACTCAGGTATTGGTGAACAACGGATATAGCAACGCGGAAATAAACGGTGCTATAACAAGACACTTGGACCGTTGGTATAATTCAGAACCTAGAACAGAAACCACAACACCTCCAATAAAATTATATTACAAATAAACCATGCACAGTGAACATATAAAAGAGGAAAGAATAATGAAAGAAATAATCCGTAAAGGAGTAAAAAGCACTACTCCTAACCAAAACATAAACCTGATAATATTTTACAAAACCAAGAAGACTTCCGAACTCCTTATCAAAAACAGCCCGAAGCCGACGGAGAACCCTCTACAGCAGTCAAGCGTTGTATACATGTACACTTGCCCCCACGAAGGATGTAACCTTCAATGTAAGTACATAGGTATGACGTCGACCAAGCTGACGAGGCGTTTTACATGCCATCTTCAATCCGGTGCCGCTAGGAATCACATGAGACAAGCCCATGACATTACTCTAACAAAAGAAATGTTGAACAAGAATACCTGCATAATAGACAAAACCCAAGATGCAAGAAGATTACAAATTCTTGAGGCAATTCACATAAGAATAGAGCGACCTACCATGAACACCCAAATCACGGAACTATTTACTTTACCCACCATGAGAGTAAGGACAAGACAAGAACATATCGATGCCAACACAGAAGACAATGTCCAACATAATAGGCCAATATATATATATATATATATATATATATATATATATATATATATATATATATATATATATATATATATATATATAAATATATATATATATATATATATAACCTAGAAGGGGTACCACCTCTGGTGCAAATGTAGGGACCCATAGCCTCAGAGAAGAAAATAAAGAGTACTCAGAGAAGACCTTTTGGATCCTCACTGAACACTTTGATATTTTCTTCTCCTACCACCCCTATTCTTTTGTTAAGTGTGTATATTTATCTAACTTTATTTGAAAATGTCATTACACAAAAAAAGTTACAATATTGATTACATACAGGGTACAAGGCTGCTTGTCATAAGTTGAATAGCTCCTCCAGCTCCTCAGATGGCGGGCACGAACCATGGATGCAGTGAGCATTTCCTCTCTGGATTGCCACACTAAGGCGCTGAAAAAGAAAACTGGCAGCTCTGGGGTCTCTAGTTGTTTCGATTAGCTTAGACCCCAACTCCTTTAAAAAGCTAGCAGCACTTTTACCCCAGGCACCAAGCGTCTCTGAGGCAATGGGGACAAAATTGTAGTGGTGCTCAAGGTCTCTGTATTTACGTGACTTGGCCGCTTCCCGGTGATTGGCAGCTCCTCCTGCTTGTGTAGCACTGAAGTCAACATAGGTATTGGCTAAAGTTGAAACGCAAGTGTAGTCCCACACCAACTGTCTACCATTCTTCCAGGGGTTCACCGTAATTCCGTCTGGGCGACCGACAGGCTCATCAGAGTTGCGGGACATTAGGTAACGGGGCTCTCTCTCTGCTGGACAACCGGCTGTGGTAAGGCTTCTCTTAATAATGTCATTAACCTCGCCGTGTCTTGCATGCCATCCTCCGGTCCTTTGGCAAAGAAGGCCATGCCGTCCATATCTGTCGGCCTCTGCCTCGCCGCAAATACACCTGTATTCGGTGTGGATTGGGGCAGCTAGGCGAAGAGCCACGGCAATTCGGAGGGCCTGCGGTGTGAGACGGGTGCCGGTTGCTGACATTGGGGTTGCTAATAGGAAATCACCTGCATGGGGAGCTGCTACAGCTCTAAGTCGGGCAGTGTCATGTGGTGTCGTCGCAGCTTCTAGCAAAGTTGCAGCTTCTTGGTCGGCAATGGGGCGATCCCAGCTGGATTGCTTATGGGCTTCAGAAGGCGGTGGTTGGGGTGCTGGTCCTGCGAGAGAGACCCATTTGGTTGTGCAGTCTGTGAAGCTGGGATCATGCACCCCTGCCTGTTGAACTAGGTGCTCAGGTAGGATTTCCTTCACCAGGTTGTCAGACCCCACTGAAGAGGACAGGAATGCTGGTACAGCAATTTGTGTTGCTGTG
>NW_027189137.1:155000-175000 GCF_040958095.1 Procambarus clarkii
ACCTTTTGTCCCTAGGATATTTCTCAATCTCAGACAGATCATCATTTTGGGTACTCTAGTTTGTCTTCGGGTCAAAGCACCCTATCTTCTGCAATCTGACCGAAGGAGGATAAAGAGGGCCATAGTTCCTCCAGCACGGACTACGTTGCTAAGTTGGGACCTCAACAGCAGTTCTCATCACCAGTTGACATTCGCACCCTTACACGTCGGTCAGAGATGATGATATATACTTAGGTACGGAATTAGCTTTCTTTTTTCAAAGCACAAAGTTCGCTAATTCTATAAGTATCATATTTCATTTAGTGGGGAAACCCTTGCTTCTGTCCTATAGAGACTCAGCAAGGTATGCCTACATGCTTGGACTACCTTATTCACTTTTGGAACAATTAAATGTTTCATTTGTTTTAGAAACTATCGGTTTCATTTATTTAGTAGGATTTTCTTGCCCTTATTCTCTTACATTGAGTACCGGGTACAAGATTTCCTGCGCTTTGATTGACTAATCATTTACCATTCTAAAATTAACATTAATTGTTAAATATTAAATTCCACAGGATAGTTACCAGTTGCCACGTTATCCTGTTACTGACACTTACCAAATCACAAGTATTCGTTGTACATTTATTTGCTATTTTTCACTATGTTTCGTCTCCCAGCTTTTCGTAACGATCCAGCAGGTGAAATAGGAACCTTAAGTCGTGCCAAGAGGATCGAATTACAAACTCTTGCACACGAGTATCAACTAGATGTTCCCCATGGAGCCAACAAAAATGAATTGCATAACTTAATAATGGATCACCTCTTAGATGAAGGGAAGATTGACTCTGAAACTCACGAAACTTATTCTATTGCAGATAAACATGATCTGGCAACTATAAAACTCAAGCTCGAACTTGCAAAACTCGAGCGGGAGCAACAGCAAGAAGCTCTACAAATCAGGAAAGTAGAAGATGCAATAAGAAAAGAAGAGCAAGAAAGAGAGGCTGCCCTGGCAAAAGAAGCTCTCTAACAACAAAAAGAAGCTCTACAACTGAGGGAAAGAGAAGCTGCAATAAGGAAAGAAGAACAGGAACGTGAGACTGCACTACTCCGTGAGTGTGAGCGAGTACAGCTTGAAGCAAAACAACGCCACCTAGAGATGCAACGCGAGCATGACAAACAGCAAGCGGAGATGGCTATAACATGTCATCAAAGAGAACTCACGTTGGAAACTACACACCACACTCAGCGCCAATGTCTCCCATGCAAGTATGCCAAATGCCACCATTCGTTGAGACAGAGATTGATGTCTTTTTTACCACTTTTGAGACCTTAGCTAATAAACTTAGCTGGCCTGCAGATCAATGGTCTACCCTTCTCAGAGTGCATCTCACAGGTAGAGCTGCAGTTACTCTCAGTACCTTAGCGTCTGAGAATGACTACTAGACCCTAGTAGTGAATAAGGAGACAGATTGAGGTAAAAAAATTTCAGAAACGGTTGGGCACTTCCATGCCGACTTGACCCTGTCGGGCCAGATCGTCCATCCCTCTTGTTTTAGGTGGTTAGGTTAGGGCACAGTCAGCGTGCTCCTGGCTGACTGGCGGTGGTGGGGTGGTTGTCCCCCCTGGGGTCCCGGGGGACCACCACCCATGGTGTACCTGAGGAACTGGTGCCCTATCCTAACCTGTTTTCTTGCACGATTTGTCTCGAGCTTTTAAGATGAGTCTAGGGCCTCAAGGAGGGGGTCTCTACTTATGAGAGGTACCGAGGATGAATGTTCAATAGTTGGAAACCAAAAAATACACTGGTGAAAGGCATATAAACGTTTTTGGAGTATTTTAATGGCATGAGCAAAAATGCACGATTTGTCCCGGGGGTGTTACGAGAGTACTACGGTATCAATTTGGGGGCCCTTACTTTTGAATGGATCAGAGGGTGAATGTTCAATAGATTCAAACCAAGAAACGCAGTTGAAAGCGAATATAGAAGTTTTTGGAGTACTTTAATGAGGCTATGACTGAATAGTATAGGGAGCCCTTGGGCACAGCTCCATTTTCTGTAATGGTCAGAGGTGGATAACCCCAGTGGGGGTCAAGCATACAAGGGGGGGGGGGGGGGTCAAGATTCCTTACAAAGACCATTTTGGATATATAGGTGTAGTAAGCCTTATCTTGAATTTGCATGATACTGTGGGGTACATTGACATGAAGGGCGAGTCATAGAACAGGATCTGCATGTGAGATGGGTCATATTGGGGTTTTAAAGAAGTTAAGATAGCTTTAAAGAGTCCTGTGTGCTTCATAGTGGGGAAATGTTCAGTCAATAATTCTCGTGTTTTGAATCTGAATGAGGGGTCCTAGTTTGCGTTCTAGTCGTAAAATGAGTTCCTTAGTATATTTGCTATGGAAAATGAGCTTTCAGTACTCTATATAATTTGAAATGAGGTCAAGAAAGACATGTTTATGTGCGAGAAGAGTCAGGTTGGAAACTGTTTATTCCAGTCATCCCCCCTCGGCATTGCTCCGTTTTCTGTAGCTAAAGTAAAGATTCCATTTTCTGTGGTATTCAGTTGAATACTGGTGAAAAAGGCATACTTGCATTTGTATGGTTCTAACCTGTTTAAAGATATATTTTTCGGGCCTCAAATTAGATTTTAATATGAAAAATAGCATCAAATGTTTCGTATTCTGTATTAAATTTCATTTTTTAACATCATAATAGTTTTCAGCTATTGTGGTGGGGGCCCAATAACTTCATATAGCGCAACGACTGGCGCTATCTGTACTTAGTCCCCCCTAAACTTAAAACTGTTGCACAATCTTACTTAAACACATTGCTAAACTCTTATACACAAACAAAAACTCAATTTTTAACTTACACAAATAAACCCAGGGCTTTCACAGTTGCACAATCTTACTTAAACACATTGCTAAACTCTTATACACAAACAAAAACTCAATTTTTAACTTACACAAATAAACCCAGGGCTTTCACATTCGCGCAAAATACTTAGTCCCTCCTAAACTTGAACACTCACAATCTTATGGTGCTTTAATTTCCAAAGCCTTCCAAACCTGCACTGGGTTCCTGCCCAGCTGACTTGCGGCTGGATGGATTACAATTGAGCCAAAAACAGTTGGTCAGGGCGAGATACGGCCTCATTTTTAGAGACATTTACTATAGCAAAAGCTTGAACGTCGAAAACTGAATGCGGGCCTGCACGAGAGTTGTTCTTGGCACTCGAATGTTTAGAGATTAAAATACATAGAATCTGCAAGAGCCCACCCAAGTCGCTTACGCGGGCAATAGACATGTTTTTCGCCCAAATGTATTTATTTAAAATAATACGTCAGATAGAAAGAGTTTCGCATTGCTATTATATTTACCTTATAAAGCCTCTTTATAAAAATGATATGCCACTGCGTATTATGATTGTTTTATAATAAATATTGCATAAATACTTACACGATTTCATAAACAAAAAAAAACTTTTAATGAGCCATGGTTGGAAGGCTTCATCATTACAGTAAATACAAACTTTTAAAACTAATTAAAATATATGTCTCATAGAGGAAGATTTATTCTTCAGGATATATATTATTTATTAATTAAGAGTTTCATTCTGTATAAAAAATGAAAGTTGCCAATATTTTCAAAACTCTGGCCACAAATTTTTTTATAAATGTTTTCTAAGGGAGTAAATCTTGCTTCCTCTCTTTCTCCCAAATGTTTCCTCATTTGCACAGGAGCAGAGCAACCTTCGTGCGGGCCCTGGTTCAGTTCCCCAACGTCCGAGCTAATGGACATTACAAATTTCGCTAAATGATGCAGTATCTTAGCTGTCTCTCTAATTATAAAGGTGTTAATCTTTTTTTTTAACCTTTGAGTGCTAGGTCTCAAAAAGGTTCTTTACCTCAGAAAGAAAGAGAGAGAGAGATTCTATTTTTGTCCATATTCGAGCGGAATGTTGAACAACCTTCGTGCGGGTCCTGGTTCAGTTCCCCAACGTCCGAGATATTGGACATTACAAATTTCACTAAATGATTCATTATCTTAGCAGCCTCTCTAATTATAAAGTTGTTAATCTTTTTTATAACCTTTGAGTGCTAGTTCTCAAAAGGTTCTTTACCTCAGAAAGAGAGAGAGAGAGATTCTATTTTTGTCCATATTCGAGCGGAATGTTGAGCAACCTTCGTGCAGGACCCGGTTCAGTTCCCCAACGTCCGAGCTATTGCACATAGCAAATTTCTCTAAATGAGGCAGTATCTCGCCCCCACCCCCCGGATCAATGATTTTAGGGCAGTAAATAAGCAATTGCAATCCATCCAGCCGGCGACTTATCAGTGACTGTGGAAAGAATGTGTGTTCTTAGGACCATTATGGCCTCTTCGCGCATTTTCATTCCCTCACACATTTGAGTATTTGTTTCCCACATCAAGAATTTTGTCAAAAAACGTTCAAGGAAATACGAGCTTATTTATTCCAACTTATAGATAAAAAACAAAAAAAATAAACTGGCGACCCCTGGCAGCAAGTTCAGGAGGTCTCGGCCTATATCTGGCTGGGGTGGGTGTGGGGTTCTCAGTGAGAGATCATACGACCAAGCTGTGATGGAGACTATAAATGGTATGCATAAACCCTAATACTTTACAGGACTTGTCATGGTTTGTGCCTCATTGATAATTCGTTCCAAGTAGTTAAAAGTTAAATCTAAAAGAAATCCAATAAAGTTCAACGATTTTTTCTCTCTCTCTATGGGCGTATGCAATTAATTTTTCTGTTATATCTTTTATCAGAGCTCGGCCATCAGGCTGTAGATGTTGAGGAAAAGAGGAAGATGCAATGCAGGGAATCGCCCCTGGTATTTATTTCACGAGGTCATTGCGTCGTGGAGTATGAGGAATTGCCCAAGTTCATCGCACGCGTCAAGGCTTTGGCGGCAAATGAAAAGCAGTATGAAGGCGCAGATTTAGAAGACTCACATGTTCGAAGACAGAAAACAAAAAAAATTAACGCCGTTGAGACCGTATATGGCGGTTTTTGTGACGAAACAGAAATAAGACTACCTGTCGAAATAGGAATAGGCTTGATTAATGTGGCGTATAATGGAATACCCAACTTTATCGAGTGGGTGCAAGCCCAAGGTGAAATAGAAAAACAGTTTGCGGGGATTGATTTTAAACAGCGTGAAAACTGGTTTATTTATCATGACAAAGTTCGAGCGCAGAATGCATTTAGAGAAATTTTCTTTGGGGATTATGGGGATTATTGTTCCACCTCCGAAGCTGAGGAAATTGCGCCAGAGGATGAGGTTTATTGGAGGGAAAATTTGCATCCAGTCATTAAGGCAGATCTAGATAGAGCTCCACCCACAAGATAACTCTTAGGAACTAATGATGCAAAGGGGACATACTACAGGAACAATGTGCGGGTGGCCTGATGGGGGGGGGGGGGGTTATCCCCAAAACCCGAGACTTTGTCCCCCAACCCAGACTCTGTTCAACCAGAACATTATTTTGTTTGTATATATATATATATATATATATATATATATATATATATATATACATATATATATATATATATATATATATATATATATATATATATATATATGTGTGTGTGTTTTTTACCTAAATAAAAAAAATCATGTATCATTATTATTATTATTATTGCACACTCCCCTTGAAGATGAAATATGTTAAAAAGAAATGTCAGGTAGTATTTGCTAGAGTACTTGTCATGGGGGTGAATAAGTGATGAGGTCTCTCTCTTATTTTTAAAAACTACTTTAACAGATAAAAAAAAAACTTGACATTTATACAATTTTTTATTTTTATTATGAGTACATATACAAAAAAACAAGCACTTTTTTATTATTTGTCGTTAGTGTAATAAGATCTAAGGTTCCTCCTTTTACTCGATGGTCTTTTCACTACTTGTGGCGGTACTTGACCTTTCCCTGCTCCATCTTGTTTAGGACGCACCAGCACAAATTTTTTTTTGCATTTTTTCATTACATGGGCCAAATGAGCCAGTGTAGGGTAGTAAGATGCCAGCCATTCTTCTTCTTCTTCACCTGCTCTAGACCAACCCACCCGAGAATTGCAGCCTATACCAAATGGCATAACTATCCGTTTGATAGAATTATTACTCTTGGCTTCGCTCATAATGCGACTCACGGCCTTTTTAAAACACCATCGTCTGTTGATAGTTGTATCTCTCCGCAATCCCGCTACTAAATCAATATCTTTACTGTGCTTAATATGAAATTGGTTAATGTCATTATTTTCAATAGACGCACCTACACTATATTGACATATGAGGGCTAAGAGATAAGGCTGCACATTAGGTTCTGGTGGCGGGGAGAGGATTATATTTCCTGGAGTGTCACGATCCGTAACTACAGCACAAAGCGTTTCAGGACATATTTTCTTTTCAACCACCCCATAAGGATATTTTTCCCACAGCTGTTGGGAGTAACCATTAGAAAACTGGTGTAGGGCAGGAAGATCATAGACAATACAGTCCCCGGGTTTAAATATATCATCGTTGGGGAAATCCACTTCAATAATAGAATCTTTGAGTCTCCGTAATTTGGCTCGCATGTAGTTGGAACACATCTCGAAGCGATTAAAAAGTTTTTTTTAACATAACCTTCGTCTTATATACACCTTGTCACATAGAGTTGTTAGAGGCTTTTATAATATGTAATTCATAGTTTTTCTTTTTGTACAGAGAAATTAGGAAACAATAAATAAATAAATGTGTGTGTGTGTGTGTGTGTGTAGAGAAATTAGGTAAAGTAAATAAAAATACAGGTTAACATTTCTTTTTTTGTGGTTTAATTTGTATGAAATATTACAATATAGATTCTACAGCTTTTCTAATCTCATCTTCATTATATTCCATTTCCATTTTCTCTTTGTCTTCATTGTCGTCGTCTTCCACAATAGTGAGCACTTCATCACCCACAGTAACAGACATGGCGCCGGTAGATGGATCATCTTCCACGACAGCTGACCCGTCTTCTCTCACGTCAGCGGCAGGTCCGACAGTAGAAACAGAGTCTTTATCATTCGTAGAAACAGGTGGAATGGCCATACGTGGAATCTTGTGTCTAAAGATGCCATGGGTTGGAGAGCGAGTTGGCGTGTCATTATTTACAGGACATATCATTAAAGTGTCTATACCACGTTCTTGCAGTTTCTGAGCTAATTTGCACATCACAGGGAAATATTTAGTCTCCCATATGTTGCGTTCGCCACTTGTGAGATACTGCCCGCAAGCCTTGCCCAACCCATATGGGAAAATAATCCTTCCCACTTGTCCTCTTCGGCTTCTCTGAAGAATATGTTCAATGGCTTTTCGCAGAGCTTTGTCAAACCAACGCCATCTTTGGTATTTGGTATCATTTTTCAGGCCGTCATAAAAATGCTCATCCAAACTCCATGCTTCGTACCTGGGCTTTTTGTAAGAAGATGGCGTCGCTGGACCGTTGGTAAACTGGGTGATTAATCCAATAAGGTGCGGTAAAATAGCATAACTTTCATAGGGGTCGTCATCCATCCTATTGCAGAATTCGGGTGCTTCGCCAACAAATATGAGGCCGGGGATATCTCTATCAGTTCTAACAGCACGATTTTTGTACGGCAGGTTTTTCCGATGCAATCGAGCATAGGGGTATCGTTCCCATAAAGTGTGCACCATTTCGCTCAACTGCACGCTTGTTGCATCCAAATCATAGAGCAGACAATCACGATTGTTATAGATGGGCAAAGAGGCAAAGTCGCCAATCAGGGAGGGGAGCTCCATAGTGCTGGCTTGTGAGGTAGTGACTCGGAAGGGGGTCTATATACACTTTTCACGCCGGCGCGGGGGACAACTGCGCATCGTAGAGTTGCCAGGGGCATTTTTTTTTTCCTTGGAGCTCTGGTCATTACGCACCAATATAACATTAACATCGTAATGTTTTAAGTTTTCATACAGATCTTCGATAATTGGAAGATATGTTTCCTCCCAAACTTCATCTCTTTGAACACAGGTGCGACCAATACCCACAGGTAATACAACTCGTGCGATTTCCGGAGAAGACTTGATGAATCTCGTTATGGCTTCTATAGCCTTTTTGAAATAGATGAGGCGATTTTGCGTTGTATCTTCTTTTAATCCGGTGAGCATATCACGATCTTTGGATTTTTCTATATGCGACATGGCGATCTCATTGTTCTCTACAGGCGCCCCTATACCATATTGCACTGCAGCAGCAATAATGCAGGGGAGATTTTCAGCTCGACGATTGGAGACATGAATTGAACCGGGAATTGGGCGATCATGGGGAACACATCTCTTGAGATTATACAAAGGCCTGCGTTCACCATAGGCGCTTGCGTGTTTGTATTTCACTGATATGTCCTTCGCCATCCCGTACGGGACGCAAGATATGCAGTTTACAGGATACACAATGCAAGTTTCATTATTGCAAAATTCTTCATCGGTTAAATATCCGGTGTGCGTTTCCAGCCACGTCTCCATTTTTCTTTTTTTTTTACTTTCCCTTATGTTTTGGATAAAGCCTAGTCAACCGCCCTGTGTCGACGCTGCGAATATTCGTCGTGGGGGCTTTGCGCCCTTATATCTCCATCCCTGCTAGTGCGTGTAAAAGTTACCACGTACTGAGCAAATATTTATATTATTATTATAAGGGCCTCGACCAACAAGAAGCCCATAGGAACATTTTTTTTTCACTGACTTAATTAGTATAAAAAAAAAACACCTCAAATAGCGCAATATGTATCTCAAAATATCTTGCCATAGAATATCAATATACGTCAGCTTAATACCCAAACACTGGCAACCTTTTTTTTTTCAGAAGCAGAAAAGGTCAAACACAGTGCGACATGTTACAATTTTTTTTTTAATGTTCCCCCCCTCCCCCCCACATGAAAAAAACCCATAGTCAGACCATATTCCCTTAATGAAATATATATAAAGTCATGGAGGCCACATCATTATTGGAAGGTTTGTGATAACTTATTGACATTAGGGATACCTTATGTAGTTAATGACATTTCTCGATAATTATCACCAAAAATAAGTACTTGGTCACCTTTCCTAGACTACCAACTGCCATCTTTTTTTTTTTTTTAATTCACTGCATTATGCAACATGATTTAGCACATTTGCGAGTCATTTTTTCCTTTCCCTGTTTCCTCATAATTATGCCATAAAAAAAAAGAGTAGCGGTGGCTAGAATTGCCAAACCAAAAAAAAAAAAAGAAACTAGCACATATGTAGCGATCTTTGACACTTATTTCGGGGAGGGAAAGGACGGGCAATATATAGCCTAGGATCTTGCCTCCATTCGCCAGTGTCGCACCAGTACACAATGGAACCTTCCCGTACTAAAACGTTTTACTCCAGGGACAGTCTTAAATGTGCCCAAATGCGTTTAGACACCTTTATAAATTGGCCTGTCGAGTGGCTAAACCCCCAAGACCTGGTGAATGAGGGATTTTATTATCTGAGAGTTGCGGATCATTGTTCCTGCGCCTTTTGTTGTAAAGTTGTGCATGCTTGGATTGAGGGCGATACGCCCCGTAGTAGGCATGCGAAAGTGTCGCCAAATTGTTCCTTCATAAGAGGCGAAAAGGACAATAACGTTCCTTTGGAAATCACCAAACTGGCATTCGAATATGGGCTGGATTTCTTTTCACCCCTATTCGAACCAAAGAATATAGCAACATCTGATCGTGAGTATATTGTATAAATATAATTTACTAGTTTATCTGTGAATAATTAGTATTGGCGATGTGGAGGGAGGACAAAAAAAATAAGTATAAACGCAGGAAGTCTTTTCAAATAATTTTTCTTTATTTTTTTTTGTTTTTGAAAGAATTGACTTAGAACCTGTGTCTTATGCATATATGTGATGGAGCATCTTTGTTTTTTTAGAGACCCCACCCCGCGAGGAAGAAACTAAAATGACTGGAGATGATTTGCAGGTTCTGGGGGTAATTCCATACGCTAAACCTAGATATCCAGGCTTGGCAACATACAAACAGCGTTTGGAAACATTCGACCTCAGCTGGACTGGTTGTGTCAAGCAAACATCTCACGAATTGGCAGAATCAGGATTTTTCTTCTGTGGTAAACAAATATTGTTGGAGTTTTTGTTATTTTTAGTGTGTGCGTGTGTATCCTCCTGGCCGGGGAGAATTTACTGGGCGCAAATCCTTAACTGTAGCCTCTGTTTGACTCAACAGTAAAATGGGTACTTGGTTGTAAAAAAAACGATTCTTCGAGGTGGGGATTGTATTCTAGGGACCTGCCCGAAATGCTAGGCCGTACAAGAATGTAACAACTCTTGTATATATCTGAAAAAAAAGTGTGTTTACTCCCCCAATTGTGCTTGCGGGGGTGGAGCTCTGGCTCTTTGGTCCCGGGAAGTGTGTGTGTGTGTGTGTGTGTGTGTGTGTGTGTGTGTGTGTGTGTGTGTGTGTGTGTGTGTGTGTATGTGTGTGCGCGCGTGTGTTTTTTTTTGTATTACAACATTGCCGGATGTGAGCTATAATAATAATAATGAATGGGAATATTTTTTTTCTTAAATTTACAGGCCTAAGTGACCACATGCGCTGCTTTTTCTGGGAATATTTTTTTTCTTAAATTTACAGGCCTAAGTGACCACATGCGCTGCTTTTTCTGTGGGAATGGTTTTCGTAATTGGGAATCCGCTGACGACCCTTGGACACTGCACGCGCAATGGTATCCTGAGTGCACCTTTGTCAACATTAAAAAGGATGCACAGTTCATTAAGAATGCTAGAGAATCTTCGCAGCGTCGAACTATAAAACCCATAGATGAACATCTTTTAACTGGTCTGATGGAAGGTTTGGGTTTTTTCCCAGCATTAATTGAACATTTTGGATTTCCTGATGTCTGTGTGAGACCTGCCTTAAGGCTATATCTCAAAAGCACCAAAGATTTATTACCGTTTGTTACAGAGGCCAGATGTATAGAATTAATGTTGTGGTATATGCAAGAGAGCACTAAAGCCGAAATGGGTTTAAGGGGAATTCATCATGAGGATGTGGAAGGTAGGGTAGAGCCTGCGAATCTGGAATGGCAATCCGCGCCCTCTGACATGGAAACAGTCGCCACAGCTAATGAAATGAATGTCGACGTTGTTGGATCAATGAGCGGGTTCATGAGCACTAATATTGGTTTGCGGGCTTTGCCTTCTCCTGTTGAAACAGAGGCGGAAGAGACGACTATAGTCGCTAATGAAATGGATGTTGAAACTCGCGAAGAGGCCACAGACTTTGATGCGACATCCCATGTTGAAACTGTGATGAACACATCTACGCCAACGTCTTGGGCTGCTGATATTTTGTGTAAGGTGTGCTTTAACAATGCGTTGAGTGTCGTACTGCTGCCCTGCAGACATATGGTAACATGCAGTAATTGTCTTGTATCTATGAGAAACTGCCCCATTTGCAGACGCACCATTTCGCATGTCCTTCGACCGATTATTTCCTAAGAAGACAAAAAAGGCATAGAGACTAATTTATTTATGTAAATAAAAATTGTACAAATGTCGAGTTGTTTTTTTATATTCATAAATTAGTATAAATAAGCTCACATTTTCATGAACAGTATTTTTTTTTGGGGGGGGGGGGGATTAGATTGCAATTGCTTATTTACTGCCCTAAAATCATTGATCCAGGGGGTGGGGGCGAGATACTGCCTCATTTAGAGAAATTTGCTATGTGCAATAGCTCGGACGTTGGGGAACTGAACCGGGTCCTGCACGAAGGTTGCTCAACATTCCGCTCGAATATGGACAAAAATAGAATCTCTCTCTCTCTCTTTCTGAGGTAAAGAACCTTTTGAGAACTAGCACTCAAAGGTTATAAAAAAGATTAACAACTTTATAATTAGAGAGGCTGCTAAGATAATGAATCATTTAGTGAAATTTGTAATGTCCAATATCTCGGACGTTGGGGAACTGAACCAGGACCCGCACGAAGGTTGTTCAACATTCCGCTCGAATATGGACAAAAATAGAATCTCTCTCTTTCTTTCTGAGGTAAAGAACCTTTTTGAGACCTAGCACTCAAAGGTTAAAAAAAAAAAATTAACACCTTTATAATTAGAGAGACAGCTAAGATACTGCATCATTTAGTGAAATTTGTAATGTCCATTAGCTCGGACGTTGGGGAACTGAACCAGGGCCCGCACGAAGGTTGCTCTGCTCCTGTGCAAATGAGGAAACATTTGGGAGAAAGAGAGGAAGCAAGATTTACTCCATTAGAAAACATTTATAAAAAAATTTGTGGCCAGAGTTTTGAAAATATTGGCAACTTTCATTTTTTATACAGAATGAAACTCTTAATTAATAAATAATATATATCCTGAAGAATAAATCTTCCTCTATGAGACATATATTTTTAATTAGTTTTAAAAGTTTGTATTTACTGTAATGATGAAGCCTTCCAACCATGGCTCATTAAAAGTTTTTTTTTGTTTATGAAATTGTGTAAGTATTTATGCAATATTTATTATAAAACAATCATAATACGCAGTGACATATCATTTTTATAAAGAGGCTTTATAAGGTAAATATAATAGCAATGCGAAACTCTTTCTATCTGACGTATTATTTTAAATAAATACATTTGGGCGAAAAACATGTCTATTGCCCGCATAAGCGACTTGGGTGGGCTCTTGCAGATTCTATGTATTTTAATCTCTAAACATTCGAGTGCCAAGAACAACTCTCGTGCAGGCCCGCATTCAGTTTTCGACGTTCAAGCTTTTGCTATAGTAAATGTCTCTAAAAATGAGGCCGTATCTCGCCCTGACCAACTGTTTTTGGCTCAATTGTAATCCATCCAGCCGCAAGTCAGCTGGGCAGGAACCCAGTGCAGGTTTGGAAGGCTTTGGAAATTAAAGCACCATAAGATTGTGAGTGTTCAAGTTTAGGAGGGACTAAGTATTTTGCGCGAATGTGAAAGCCCTGGGTTTATTTGTGTAAGTTAAAAATTGAGTTTTTGTTTGTGTATAAGAGTTTAGCAATGTGTTTAAGTAAGATTGTGCAACTGTGAAAGCCCTGGGTTTATTTGTGTAAGTTAAAAATTGAGTTTTTGTTTGTGTATAAGAGTTTAGCAATGTGTTTAAGTAAGATTGTGCAACAGTTTTAAGTTTAGGGGGGACTAAGTACAGATAGCGCCAGTCGTTGCGCTATATGAAGTTATTGGGCCCCCACCACAATAGCTGAAAACTATTATGATGTTAAAAAATAAAATTTAATACAGAATACGAACAGATTCCCAGTACGTATTAAATTGCTTAAAACCACTCAACTACTTTCCTTTATAGTATATTTATGAGTGTCAAATTAATATTTGGAGTGTCAAACCCCAACACAATATGGCTGAGGCCCCACTATTTAAACTTCTCTTCGTATGCTATGAAATATCACAGGTATTGTTAATGCTTGTAATGTTTATTACAAAAGATAGACATACATTTGATGCTATTTTTCATATTAAAATCTAATTTGAGGCCCGAAAAATATATCTATAAACAGGTTAGAACCATACAAATGCAAGTATGCCTTTTTCACCAGTATTCAACTGAATACCACAGAAAATGGAATGTTTACTATAGCTACAGAAAACGGAGCAATGCCGAGGGGGGATGACTGGAATAAACAGTTTCCAACCTGACTCTTCTCGCACATAAACATGTCTTTCTTGACCTCATTTCAAATTATATAGAGTACTGAAAGCTCATTTTCCATAGCAAATATACTAAGGAACTCATTTTACGACTAGAACGCAAACTAGGACCCCTCATTCAGATTCAAAACACGAGAATTATTGACTGAATATTTCCCCACTATCAAGCACACAGGACTCTTTAAAGCTATCTTAACTTCTTTAAAACCCCAATATGACCCATCTCACATGCAGATCCTGTTCTATGACTCGCCCTTCATGTCAATGTACCCCACAGTATCATGCAAATTCAAGATAAGGCTTACTACACCTATATATCCAAACTTGGTCTTTGTAAGGAATCTTGACCCCCCCTTGTATGCTTGACCCCCACTGGGGTTATCCACCTCTGACCATTACAGAAAATGGAGCTGTGCCCAAGGGCTCCCTATACTATTCAGTCATAGCCTCATTAAAGTACTTCAAAAACTTCTATATTCGCTTTCAACTGTGTTTCTTGGTTTGAATCTATTGAACATTCACCCTCTGATCCATTCAAAAGTAAGGGCCCCCAAATTGATACCGTAGTACTCTCGTAACACCCCCCGGGACAAATCGTGCATTTTTGCTCATGCCATTAAAATACTCCAAAAACGTTTATATGCCTTTCACCAGTGTATTTTTTGGTTTCCAACTATTGAACATTCATCCTCGTTACCTCTCATAAGTAGAGACCCCCTCCTTGAGGCCCTAGACTCATCTTAAAAGCTCGAGCCGAATCGTGCAAAAAAACAGGTTAGGATAGGGCACCAGTTCCTCAGGTACACCATGGGTGGTGGTCCCCCCGGGACCCCAGGGGGGACCACCACCCCAATACCGCCAGCCAGCCAGGAGCGCGCTGACTGTGCCCTAACCTAACCACCTAAAACAAGAGGGATGGACGATCTGGCTCGACAGGGTCAAGTCGGCATGGAAGTGCCCAACCGTTTCTGAAATTTTTTTACCTCAATCTGTCTCCTTATTCACTACTGACCCTGAAGCAAGCAGTGTTGGACGCCTACCTTCTCTCCACCGAAAGCTACAGACGAAAATTTCGTGATCATCTATAGGCAAGTACCACCACCTTTCTAGAATTTGCCAATACCAAGAAAAGATATTTCATGGAATGGCTGGAAGCAGCACATGTCTCTACATTTTCAGAGCTCATCAACCTCATGCTAGTTGAGGAATTCTTGAGACGTGTTTCCCATTTCGCCCGTTTATATTTAGCAGATAAAGAAGAAACCGACTACATCAAATGTGCGAAATCAGCTAACACCTACAGCCTCATCCACCGGCTGACACCATCACCACCTCCCAATAAGAAGTCTTGGTATAGTTATGATAAAGTAGGTACAGATCAAGCAAGCTCTTAATTGTATTGTAAGTATTGCAAACTCTATGGACATACCATAGATAAATGTGGGAAAGCTCAATACAAAGGCAATGAAACAATTAAACCCAAACCGACTCCTCCTAAGTCCGGTAAGCCTGTGATGAATGTTGGTGTTCCTATTAATGATCTTTCTCTCTTCAGCAAACACCTGTATCCTGGAACTGTCTCTGCCAGCAGTACAGATTCGGAGGGACGTTTCAAATTAAAGATCTTGAGGGACACAGCGGCTCTTCAGTCCATAATATTGAAATCAGCTGTGCCTAACATCACCTACACCGGGGAAACCGTCCTTATCACTGACCTCACTGCTACCACTCCGTATCCACTCGCCAGAGTCCACCTGGATTGTCCTTTTATGACCGTTGAAGTCCAAGTCGCCATCAGGGAGAAGCCTTTTCCCATGTCTGGAGTGCAACTTCTCCTGGGCAACGACTTGGCAGAAGATCTACAACCTTCCAACCTGATCATCATGGACAAACCCCAGGTGTGTACTTCTGTAGTGGACAATCCCATCTTTGAATATGTTTCAGCAGAGGTCCAAGAAAGTGATGAAGTTTCTCCTCCGGTGTCGGTAACCATCCGTGCACAAGCTGCACACCCACAACCAGCTGACTCTACTGCTGCTACCGCTGTCCCTCAAGACCATCAGAATCTACCACCAAATCTTACCAGTTTGGAGTTCCGTAAGTTACAGAGGGAGGATCAATCATTAACACCATTATTCTTCCAGGCTGAGACTCGACCTGACAGTATCCCTGGGTTCTTCCTAGAGAATCAGTTGCTCTACCGCAGGTACAGACCCAGTAAGCTGAAGGAGGACGACGATTGGGCAAATGTCGAACAACTAGTAGTTCCCACCAGCCTACGGCCCGATATTCTACACCTGGCCCATGGAGCTCTTTCTCACTATGGTTTTAACAAAACCTACCACGGAATGAGACAAGACTACTACTGGCCAGGTATGGTTAAGGACGTCAAAAAGTACGTGCAACAGTGTCATATATGTCAGATGTCAGGTAAACCTAACATCTCTATTCCCCAGGCCCCATTGACTCCTATTCAGGTGCCTGCGGAACCTTTCCACAGACTCATCATAGACTGTGTTTGTCCTTTACCCTGGACCAGTTCTGGCAACGCCTATATACTAACTATCTTGTGTCCTACCACCAGATTCCCCATAGCAGTTCCAGTAAAGAACATTACGGCTGCTACTGTGGTGAAACAACTAATGAAGATCTTCACCCAGTATGGATTTCCAAGAGAGGTTCAAAGTGACTGTGGCACCAACTTCACCAGTGATCTCTTCAAGAAGACACTGGAGGAGTTCAACATCACACAGGTACTGTCCAGCCCCTATCATCCTGCTTCACAGGGTTCTCTTGAACGTACTCATCAGACTATTAAAGCACTCCTAAAGAAATTTGGCAATGAAACCTTGAAGGACTGGGATAAACAACTTGACCTCATTATGTGCATTTTCAGAAGTCTCCCCAATGAGTCTCTAGGAGTATCTCCTTATGAGATGATCTACGGACGTAAGTGCCGTACTCCTCTCAAAGCTTTCAAAGACTCTCTACGTAATGCCACCTTCAGTGACCCTCAGAATGTGCCCCAGTTTCTTCAAAATTTAAAACACATTCTAGAGAGAGTACGTAAATTTGCTAATGACAATCTATTGAAAGTTCAGGAGAGGATGAAGACTAATTTCGACCAACGCAGCAAACTAAGGAAATTTAAACCAGGAGACTTCGTGTTGGCCTATTTTCCTATCCCAGGATCTCCATTGGAAAACAAGTTTTCAGGACCTTACCGCATCAAGGAGTGCAGGAACAATCACAACTACGTTCTAGAGACTCCAGATAGGCGCCGGAAGACCCAGTTGTGCCACGTTAACCTCCTGAAGCAGTATCAAGGTACTCCCCCGACTGTGTTGGTATCATAATCCACCTTTAAAGGTCCATACCTCCACAGTGAGACCTTCCCTGCTTCTCCTCCCGAAAGCACTAACACTGAGTCAGTGCCTTCCAACTCGGAAATCCTAACTGATCTTCATACCTATTTACAGGACAGTAATAGTGCTCCTCTCATCAGAATCTTCAAGGAACATCAGAAGTTGTTCAGCGATGATCCACAGGAGTGTAATGTGGTTCAGCACGACATCCAGCTACTCCCTGACACCCGGCCGATTCGTCAACCTTTCTACAGAATCAGCCCGAGCAAAAAGGAAGTTATGCGTGCTGAGGTACAGTACCTCCTGGATCATGGGCTGGCCACCCATGGCTGGCTTGACGTTTGCGGGGCTCTACACATCAAGAAGTCAACACCAGCAATTAACAGCCAATTAATGCACAACTATATTCTACCCACCTCAAGACTCCGCTCCAATATAGAAGCATCAAGAAATATGGACCAATAGGCTTTCTACAAACACTTCTATTCAATACCCATTGTTTCGTGTTCTGTCTTGTGTTCATGAAATTAATACCCTATTAATACTACCTCTTGTTCTGTCTTGTGTTGATGAAATTAATACCCTATTAATGCCACCTCACCCCATCCACCTCACTCAAATGTAGATATAAAATCGGAGATGCGTAAGTTCTATTCAGTTGTGTATTTGTTAACTAAAGTCTTTGAAAACGTAATAAGTTTTACGAAACGCGCTCGTGTTGCGTCAGACTAGAAATAAAAATGAATTTTGGAGAATTGATTTTTGATTTACCTCCAACAGTGAAAAGAAATGTACGAAAGATTGAGAAAATTCGTGTTAGAATTATTAATCTTACTTTTTCGGTCATATTTAATAATATATGTCTACAGGAAAGACTGCTACCAAAATATACTAATATTAAAGCGCACGACCCAGCAGCAAGGAATCAAGCCTTCACGATAAAATATCGCCAGGATCTGATTCGTGATCAGATATACAAGGCAGAGAATGAAATCAAAGACAAGAAAACGCAACTACTTCATGCTACAAACGAGTGGAGAAATTGCAACATCGACGAAAGTATCCGTACCCGCATTGAACAACACCTCGACATCCTCACAGACCAACATCACCTCAGCACTGAAACAAGGATTATCAAAAAACTAACAACATTATATGGAGGACCTATGGCAATTCCACGACCAAGAGATGGCTTCCTGAACCTTGCAGGAATTAATCTCACTGAGGACCAAGTCACTCTCCTAAATCTGGGCATAAACTGTCATGTTATGTCCAGACCGAGTGAGGTGGCCCGGAAAGTAGAGTTGGAAATTCTGTTGGACGACATATTCGACCTCGAGACACAAAAGAAGGTCACTACCAAAGATACCTTACAAGCAGAACTTATTGCAGAAGGAGGAAAGAATCGAGGCAATTACAGAAGCACCATACTGTCCCCCGAGCTCAAAGGGGCAGCTAAAAGCCTTCGTGAGAACAAGGAGATAGTTGTCAGGAGAGGTGACAAGTCGCCAATATATGTCATTCTTAAAAAAGACGAATATCTGGCGAAAATGAACATCATACTCTCTGACCAAACTAAGTTCCAAAGGGTAACGAAGGACACTACAGCCGAATTAAAAGCAAAGGTCAACAAACTGATCGAAACTGTGAACGCCAAGAAATCCGGACTCCACCTGCCAAAGATCATTGGGGAATATAAACCTGGATATGCGTATGGAAATGTCAAGACACACAAGCCTGGAAACCCACTTCGGCCAATCATTAGCCAGATACCCACACCCACGTACAGACTGGCGAAGCGACTCAACGGCCTGCTGACTCCTTATGTTCCTTGCGCCTTCAGCCTGAAGTCTCCCAAGGAATTTGTTGACTTACTGCGGGGCACACGGGCCACAGGGATAAAAGCCTCGTTGGACGTAGAATCGCTGTTTACCAACTTACCTGTGGACGAGACAATCGGGATGATAGCCGACAGAGTGTATCGTGATCCAGCCTGTACTCCTCTCGACATACCAGAAAATATTCTGAGGAAACTACTCCAAGCTTGTACTAAAGAGGCACCCTTCTTGAGCCCGGATGGGCACATGTATAAGCAAGTAGATGGGGTCGCCATGGGTTCTCCCCTAGGTGTCCTGTTTGCAAACTTCTACATGGGTACCATCGAGCAAAAAGTCTTAGTCGACATGAACTTGAAACCGGCCATATACTGCAGGTATGTTGACGACATTTTTACACAAGTACCTGATGTCAGACATCTGCAGGAGCTGAAGGAGGCATTTGAGCAGAGTTCCGTGTTACGTTTCACTTACGAGATGGAAAAGGATGGGAAGCTGCCCTTTCTAGATGTAACAGTCATGGAAAAGAGCGGAGGTTTCCACACTGCAGTCTACACTAAGGAAACGAACATAGGAATGTGCCTAAATGCCAACAGCGACTGCCCAGACAGGTACAAGAGGAGTGTTGTTAACGCATATGTCGACCG
Organism: Procambarus clarkii; assembly: GCF_040958095.1. NCBI lineage: Eukaryota > Metazoa > Arthropoda > Malacostraca > Decapoda > Cambaridae > Procambarus > Procambarus clarkii. The sequence goes on from NW_027189137.1 coordinate 174,570, forward strand.
TGCTCTCAGCCACAGCTCAGAATGGAAGCAAGTCGACGAAGAACTCTGTAGGGTAAGGCAGGTCCTAGTCAACAACGGCTTCTCCAATGGTTTCGTCGAAGACATCATAAGAAGGAAAGTGAAACGCCATGCAACCTCTGAAGAGACAACTAACACAACACCTATACCCCCTATTAGACTATTTTACAGGAACTTCTTTTCCACAGCTCATAAAACGGAGGAAAGGGTCCTGAAAGATATTGTTAATAGAAACGTTATCCCTACAGACAAAAATCAGAGGATACAACTGACGATTTACTATAAAACCAGAAAAACGGCCAGCCTACTCATGAGAAACTCTCCAGACACAAAACAGAACGCTTTAAAAGAGACTAACGTCGTCTATGCCTTCAAATGCCCTCTTGGGGACTGTAAGCTCCAAAAAAACCAGT
>NW_027189137.1:181163-226089 GCF_040958095.1 Procambarus clarkii
TCACAGTTTGTGTCTTTGGATGTGTGTCTGTGTGTGTGTTTATCCCTGTGAGTGTGAGTGTGTGTGAGTGTGAGTGCCCCTGTGAGTTTCCGGGTGCGTGTGTGTCCGGTTGTACCTGTGGGTCCACGAGGCCATCTGTGTCCCCTCAGATGGTCTCCCTTATCACGGTCTATGGGTGTGTGTGAGATTGAGTGTCCCTGTGAGTGTTCCGGTGAGGATGTGTGTGTGAGTGTCCGGGTTTATGTGAGGTTTGGTTCCAGGAAACATCCTTTCCCCTCGCCCTCCCAATATCTCCTCCCTTAATCCCACCGTGGGTTCGAATCCCAGGTGATTAGACCTGCCCTAGGTCCATGGTTCCAAGGTATTCATCCGTGGGCCCAACGGATTTCACCCCTTCCCCACTTTCCAAGGGCCAGGTCAATTCCAGCTATTCAGGGAACCTGTCGAAACAGAGGCAGCTACAGGAGGGGACACACAAATATTTGTGCCCTGCAGTTACACACCCGTTCCGACAGGCTCGATCGCAATCTATCCAGATGAGAACACGTTCTCTTCCGACTAGACCACGCTGGAGTCGCTGTATGTCTCAAATTTGGTTCCTTTATTTATAGTTAGTATTTTTGGTGTATTAATTGATTTGTTTTAATTTTTTAATGACTAAGGTAGAGTGATTTAGGGAGTTGGGGGGGTGGGGGGTTGCGTGTGTAGTGGATTGTACGAGATCGTGGTTGGTTAGTATTTATCTAGTTGTGTTCACCTAGTTGTGCTTGCGAGGGTTGAGCTCTGCTCCTTCGGCCCGCCTCTCAACAGTCAATCAATCAATTATTAATAACTAATAAAAAGAAATTCCACACACACACCCAGGAAGCAGCCCGTAACAGCTGTCTAACGCCCAGGTACATATTTACTGCTAGGTAACAGAGGGCATCAGAATGGTAGAAACTCTGCTGATTTCCGTTTGTGCCATCACCGGGGATCGAATGAGCTAGGATTACGAGTCGAGAGCGACGTCCACTTAGCAATAAAGCCCCCTAGTTTGTGTATTGGTGCAAAACATAATTTGGGAGAGGTTAAGGGAAAGGAATGATGTTTGGTGGCTTTGAAAGCTTTGGAGGGGAGGGGGGTTGCCAGTTATGAATTAAAATTGTTAATTTTTTATGATAGGATAAGTATGCAAAACACGTTGCGAGATATAGTAAGAAAAGTGTTTCTGACTGAGGTTAGGTACTGTGTGATTGACTTGTATGTTAGGAAAAAGAATACTTATTAGGAACTTAGATAATCTTTAGAAATGTTTCTTTGCAAATAGTTGCAAATTATTGTGTAAAAAGCCTATGGTTACCGTACCTTAAACAAACACACGTCAGCACAATTAGTCCACGGGATTCAGAGAGAGAGTGAGAGTGAACAGCGAAATAGTAACAAAAAATGTGACAATGAGGGGAAACTATATCATTCAAACATTAACCATATAAATTACAGTAACACTAACCGAGCGTCCACATACATATTCCAATCAATTTATGTTAACCATTTTAGGGTTGGTGAGGTAGTTTCAACTCAAATGAAAAGAACTTAACTTATATATATATAATATATATATATATATATATATATATATATATATATATATATATATATATATTTTAATATGTTATAATTATAAATATATATGTAAATTAAAAAATTTATATATACCTGTGGGCCAGGAGGCCATCTGTGTCCCCTCAGATGGACTCCCTTTTCACAGTTTGTGTCTTTGGATGTGTGTCTGTGTGTGTGTTTATCCCTGTGAGTGTGAGTGTGTGTGAATGTGAGTGCCCCTGTGAGTTTCCGGGTGCGTGTGTGTCCGGTTGTACCTGTGGGTCCACGAGGCCATCTGTGTCCCCTCAGATGGTCTCCCTTATCACGGTCTATGGGTGTGTGTGAGATTGAGTGTCCCTGTGAGTGTTCCGGTGAGGATGTGTGTGTGAGTGTCCGGGTTTATGTGAGGTTTGGTTCCAGGAAACATCCTTTCCCCTCGCCCTCCCAATATCTCCTCCCTTAATCCCACCGTGGGTTCGAATCCCAGGTGATTAGACCTGCCCTAGGTCCATGGTTCCAAGGTATTCATCCGTGGGCCCAACGGATTTCACCCCTTCCCCACTTTCCAAGGGCCAGGTCAATTCCAGCTATTCAGGGAACCTGTCGAAACAGAGGCAGCTACAGGAGGGGACACACAAATATTTGTGCCCTGCAGTTACACACCCGTTCCGACAGGCTCGATCGCAATCTATCCAGATGAGAACACGTTCTCTTCCGACTAGACCACGCTGGAGTCGCTGTATGTCTCAAATTTGGTTCCTTTATTTATAGTTAGTATTTTTGGTGTATTAATTGATTTGTTTTAATTTTTTAATGACTAAGGTAGAGTGATTTAGGGAGTTGGGGGGGTGGGGGGTTGCGTGTGTAGTGGATTGTACGAGATCGTGGTTGGTTAGTATTTATCTAGTTGTGTTCACCTAGTTGTGCTTGCGAGGGTTGAGCTCTGCTCCTTCGGCCCGCCTCTCAACAGTCAATCAATCAATTATTAATAACTAATAAAAAGAAATTCCACACACACACCCAGGAAGCAGCCCGTAACAGCTGTCTAACGCCCAGGTACATATTTACTGCTAGGTAACAGAGGGCATCAGAATGGTAGAAACTCTGCTGATTTCCGTTTGTGCCATCACCGGGGATCGAATGAGCTAGGATTACGAGTCGAGAGCGACGTCCACTCAGCAATAAAGCCCCCTAGTTTGTGTATTGGTGCAAAACATAATTTGGGAGAGGTTAAGGGAAAGGAATGATGTTTGGTGGCTTTGAAAGCTTTGGAGGGGAGGGGGGTTGCCAGTTATGAATTAAAATTGTTAATTTTTTAAGATAGGATATGTATGCAAAACACGTTGCGAGATATAGTAAGAAAAGTGTTTCTGACTGAGGTTAGGTACTGTGTGATTGACTTGTATGTTAGGAAAAAGAATACTTATTAGGAACTTAGATAATCTTTAGAAATGTTTCTTTGCAAATAGTTGCAAATTATTGTGTAAAAAGCCTATGGTTACCGTACCTTAAACAAACACACGTCAGCACAATTAGTCCACGGGATTCAGAGAGAGAGTGAGAGTGAACAGCGAAATAGTAACAAAAAATGTGACAATGAGGGGAAACTATATCATTCAAACATTAACCATATAAATTACAGTAACACTAACCGAGCGTCCACATACATATTCCAATCAATTTATGTTAACCATTTTAGGGTTGGTGAGGTAGTTTCAACTCAAATGAAAAGAACTTAACTTATATATATATAATATATATATATATATATATATATATATATATATATATATATATATATATATATATATATATATATATATATATATATATATATATATATATATATATATATATATATATATATTTTAATATGCTATAATTATAAATATATATGTAAATTAAAAAATTGATATATACCTGTGGGCCAGGAGGCCATCTGTGTCCCCTCAGATGGACTCCCTTTTCACAGTTTGTGTCTTTGGATGTGTCTGTGTGTGTGTTTATCCCTGTGAGTGTGAGTGTGTGTGAATGTGAGTGCCCCTGTGAGTTTCCGGGTGCGTGTGTGTCCGGTTGTACCTGTGGGTCCACGAGGCCATCTGTGTCCCCTCAGATGGTCTCCCTTATCACGGCCTATGGGTGTGTGTGAGATTGAGTGTCCCTGTGAGTGTTCCGGTGAGGATGTGTGTGTGAGTGTCCGGGTTTATGTGAGGTTTGGTTCCAGGAAACATCCTTTCCCCTCGCCCTCCCAATATCTCCTCCCTTAATCCCACCGTGGGTTCGAATCCCAGGTGATTAGACCTGCCCTAGGTCCATGGTTCCAAGGTATTCATCCGTGGGCCCAACGGATTTCACCCCTTCCCCACTTTCCAAGGGCCAGGTCAATTCCAGCTATTCAGGGAACCTGTCGAAACAGAGGCAGCTACAGGAGGGGACACACAAATATTTGTGCCCTGCAGTTACACACCCGTTCCGACAGGCTCGATCGCAATCTATCCAGATGAGAACACGTTCTCTTCCGACTAGACCACGCTGGAGTCGCTGTATGTCTCAAATTTGGTTCCTTTATTTATAGTTAGTATTTTTGGTGTATTAATTGATTTGTTTTATTTTTTTAATGACTAAGGTAGAGTGATTTAGGGAGTTGGGGGGGTGGGGGGTTTGCGTGTGTAGTGGATTGTACGAGATCGTGGTTGGTTAGTATTTATCTAGTTGTGTTCACCTAGTTGTGCTTGCGAGGGTTGAGCTCTGCTCCTTCGGCCCGCCTCTCAACAGTCAATCAATCAATTATTAATAACTAATAAAAAGAAATTCCACACACACACCCAGGAAGCAGCCCGTAACAGCTGTCTAACGCCCAGGTACATATTTACTGCTAGGTAACAGAGGGCATCAGAATGGTAGAAACTCTGCTGATTTCCGTTTGTGCCATCACCGGGGATCGAATGAGCTAGGATTACGAGTCGAGAGCGACGTCCACTCAGCAATAAAGCCCCCTAGTTTGTGTATTGGTGCAAAACATAATTTGGGAGAGGTTAAGGGAAAGGAATGATGTTTGGTGGCTTTGAAAGCTTTGGAGGGGAGGGGGGTTGCCAGTTATGAATTAAAATTGTTAATTTTTTAAGATAGGATATGTATGCAAAACACGTTGCGAGATATAGTAAGAAAAGTGTTTCTGACTGAGGTTAGGTACTGTGTGATTGACTTGTATGTTAGGAAAAAGAATACTTATTAGGAACTTAGATAATCTTTAGAAATGTTTCTTTGCAAATAGTTGCAAATTATTGTGTAAAAAGCCTATGGTTACCGTACCTTAAACAAACACACGTCAGCACAATTAGTCCACGGGATTCAGAGAGAGAGTGAGAGTGAACAGCGAAATAGTAACAAAAAATGTGACAATGAGGGGAAACTATATCATTCAAACATTAACCATATAAATTACAGTAACACTAACCGAGCGTCCACATACATATTCCAATCAATTTATGTTAACCATTTTAGGGTTGGTGAGGTAGTTTCAACTCAAATGAAAAGAACTTAACTTATATATATATAATATATATATATATATATATATATATATATATATATATATATATATATATATATATATATATATATTTATATATATATATATATATATATATATATATATGTCGTACCTAATAGCCAGAACGCACTTCTCAGCCTACTATTCAAGGCCCGATTTGCCTAATAAGCCAAGTTTTCATGAATTAATGTTTTTTCGTCTACCTAACCTACCTAACCTAACCTAACCTAGCTTTTTTTGGCTACCTAACCTAACCTTACCTATAAATATAGGTTAGGTTACGTTAGGTAGGGTTGGTTAGGTTCGGTCATATATCTACGTTAAATTTAACTCCAATAAAAAAAATTGACCTCATACATAGAGAAAAGGGGTGCTTTATCATTTCATAAGAAAAAAATTATAGTAAATATATTAATTCAGGAAAACTTGGCTTATTAGGCAAATCGGGCCTTGAATAGTAGGCTGAGAAGTGAGTTCTGGCTACTAGGTACGACATATATATATATATATATATATATATATATATATATATATATATATATATATATATATATATATGTCGTACCTAATAGCCAGAACGCACTTCTCAGCCTACTATTCAAGGCCCGATTTGCCTAATAAGCCAAGTTTTCATGAATTAATGTTTTTTCGTCTACCTAACCTACCTAACCTAACCTAACCTAGCTTTTTTTGGCTACCTAACCTAACCTTACCTATAAATATAGGTTAGGTTAGGTTAGGTAGGGTTGGTTAGGTTCGGTCATATATCTACGTTAATTTTAACTCCAATAAAAAAAAATTGACCTCATACATAGAGAATAGGGTTGCTTTATCATTTCATAAGAAAAAAACTATAGTAAATATATTAATTCAGGAAAACTTGGCTTATTAGGCAAATCGGGCCTTGAATAGTAGGCTGAGAAGTGAGTTCTGGCTACTAGGTACGACATATATATATATATATATATATATATATATATATATATATATATATATATATATATATATATATTTTAATATGTTATAATTATAAATATATATGTAAATTAAAAAATTGATATATACCTGTGGGCCAGGAGGCCATCTGTGTCCCCTCAGATGGACTCCCTTTTCACAGTTTGTGTCTTTGGATGTGTGTCTGTGTGTGTGTTTATCCCTGTGAGTGTGAGTGTGTGTGAGTGTGAGTGCCCCTGTGAGTTTCCGGGTGCGTGTGTGTCCGGTTGTACCTGTGGGTCCACGAGGCCATCTGTGTCCCCTCAGATGGTCTCCCTTATCACGGTCTATGGGTGTGTGTGAGATTGAGTGTCCCTGTGAGTGTTCCGGTGAGGATGTGTGTGTGAGTGTCCGGGTTTATGTGAGGTTTGGTTCCAGGAAACATCCTTTCCCCTCGCCCTCCCAATATCTCCTCCCTTAATCCCACCGTGGGTTCGAATCCCAGGTGATTAGACCTGCCCTAGGTCCATGGTTCCAAGGTATTCATCCGTGGGCCCAACGGATTTCACCCCTTCCCCACTTTCCAAGGGCCAGGTCAATTCCAGCTATTCAGGGAACCTGTCGAAACAGAGGCAGCTACAGGAGGGGACACACAAATATTTGTGCCCTGCAGTTACACACCCGTTCCGACAGGCTTGATCGCAATCTATCCAGATGAGAACACGTTCTCTTCCGACTAGACCACGCTGGAGTCGCTGTATGTCTCAAATTTGGTTCCTTTATTTATAGTTAGTATTTTTGGTGTATTAATTGATTTGTTTTAATTTTTTAATGACTAAGGTAGAGTGATTTAGGGAGTTGGGGGGGTGGGGGGTTGCGTGTGTAGTGGATTGTACGAGATCGTGGTTGGTTAGTATTTATCTAGTTGTGTTCACCTAGTTGTGCTTGCGAGGGTTGAGCTCTGCTCCTTCGGCCCGCCTCTCAACAGTCAATCAATCAATTATTAATAACTAATAAAAAGAAATTCCACACACACACCCAGGAAGCAGCCCGTAACAGCTGTCTAACGCCCAGGTACATATTTACTGCTAGGTAACAGAGGGCATCAGAATGGTAGGAACTCTGCTGATTTCCGTTTGTGCCATCACCGGGGATCGAATGAGCTAGGATTACGAGTCGAGAGCGACGTCCACTCAGCAATAAAGCCCCCTAGTTTGTGTATTGGTGCAAAACATAATTTGGGAGAGGTTAAGGGAAAGGAATGATGTTTGGTGGCTTTGAAAGCTTTGGAGGGGAGGGGGGTTGCCAGTTATGAATTAAAATTGTTAATTTTTTATGATAGGATATGTATGCAAAACACGTTGCGAGATATAGTAAGAAAAGTGTTTCTGACTGAGGTTAGGTACTGTGTGATTGACTTGTATGTTAGGAAAAAGAATACTTATTAGGAACTTAGATAATCTTTAGAAATGTTTCTTTGCAAATAGTTGCAAATTATTGTGTAAAAAGCCTATGGTTACCGTACCTTAAACAAACACACGTCAGCACAATTAGTCCACGGGATTCAGAGAGAGAGTGAGAGTGAACAGCGAAATAGTAACAAAAAATGTGACAATGAGGGGAAACTATATCATTCAAACATTAACCATATAAATTACAGTAACACTAACCGAGCGTCCACATACATATTCCAATCAATTTATGTTAACCATTTTAGGGTTGGTGAGGTAGTTTCAACTCAAATGAAAAGAACTTAACTTATATATATATAATATATATATATATATATATATATATATATATATATATATATATATATATATATATATATATATATATATATTTTAATATGTTATAATTATAAATATATATGTAAATTAAAAAATTGATATATACCTGTGGGCCAGGAGGCCATCTGTGTCCCCTCAGATGGACTCCCTTTTCACAGTTTGTGTCTTTGGATGTGTGTCTGTGTGTGTGTTTATCCCTGTGAGTGTGAGTGTGTGTGAGTGTGAGTGCCCCTGTGAGTTTCCGGGTGCGTGTGTGTCCGGTTGTACCTGTGGGTCCACGAGGCCATCTGTGTCCCCTCAGATGGTCTCCCTTATCACGGTCTATGGGTGTGTGTGAGATTGAGTGTCCCTGTGAGTGTTCCGGTGAGGATGTGTGTGTGAGTGTCCGGGTTTATGTGAGGTTTGGTTCCAGGAAACATCCTTTCCCCTCGCCCTCCCAATATCTCCTCCCTTAATCCCACCGTGGGTTCGAATCCCAGGTGATTAGACCTGCCCTAGGTCCATGGTTCCAAGGTATTCATCCGTGGGCCCAACGGATTTCACCCCTTCCCCACTTTCCAAGGGCCAGGTCAATTCCAGCTATTCAGGGAACCTGTCGAAACAGAGGCAGCTACAGGAGGGGACACACAAATATTTGTGCCCTGCAGTTACACACCCGTTCCGACAGGCTCGATCGCAATCTATCCAGATGAGAACACGTTCTCTTCCGACTAGACCACGCTGGAGTCGCTGTATGTCTCAAATTTGGTTCCTTTATTTATAGTTAGTATTTTTGGTGTATTAATTGATTTGTTTTAATTTTTTAATGACTAAGGTAGAGTGATTTAGGGAGTTGGGGGGGTGGGGGGTTGCGTGTGTAGTGGATTGTACGAGATCGTGGTTGGTTAGTATTTATCTAGTTGTGTTCACCTAGTTGTGCTTGCGAGGGTTGAGCTCTGCTCCTTCGGCCCGCCTCTCAACAGTCAATCAATCAATTATTAATAACTAATAAAAAGAAATTCCACACACACACCCAGGAAGCAGCCCGTAACAGCTGTCTAACGCCCAGGTACATATTTACTGCTAGGTAACAGAGGGCATCAGAATGGTAGAAACTCTGCTGATTTCCGTTTGTGCCATCACCGGGGATCGAATGAGCTAGGATTACGAGTCGAGAGCGACGTCCACTTAGCAATAAAGCCCCCTAGTTTGTGTATTGGTGCAAAACATAATTTGGGAGAGGTTAAGGGAAAGGAATGATGTTTGGTGGCTTTGAAAGCTTTGGAGGGGAGGGGGGTTGCCAGTTATGAATTAAAATTGTTAATTTTTTATGATAGGATAAGTATGCAAAACACGTTGCGAGATATAGTAAGAAAAGTGTTTCTGACTGAGGTTAGGTACTGTGTGATTGACTTGTATGTTAGGAAAAAGAATACTTATTAGGAACTTAGATAATCTTTAGAAATGTTTCTTTGCAAATAGTTGCAAATTATTGTGTAAAAAGCCTATGGTTACCGTACCTTAAACAAACACACGTCAGCACAATTAGTCCACGGGATTCAGAGAGAGAGTGAGAGTGAACAGCGAAATAGTAACAAAAAATGTGACAATGAGGGGAAACTATATCATTCAAACATTAACCATATAAATTACAGTAACACTAACCGAGCGTCCACATACATATTCCAATCAATTTATGTTAACCATTTTAGGGTTGGTGAGGTAGTTTCAACTCAAATGAAAAGAACTTAACTTATATATATATAATATATATATATATATATATATATATATATATATATATATATATATATATATATATATATATATATATATATTTTAATATGTTATAATTATAAATATATATGTAAATTAAAAAATTTATATATACCTGTGGGCCAGGAGGCCATCTGTGTCCCCTCAGATGGACTCCCTTTTCACAGTTTGTGTCTTTGGATGTGTGTCTGTGTGTGTGTTTATCCCTGTGAGTGTGAGTGTGTGTGAATGTGAGTGCCCCTGTGAGTTTCCGGGTGCGTGTGTGTCCGGTTGTACCTGTGGGTCCACGAGGCCATCTGTGTCCCCTCAGATGGTCTCCCTTATCACGGTCTATGGGTGTGTGTGAGATTGAGTGTCCCTGTGAGTGTTCCGGTGAGGATGTGTGTGTGAGTGTCCGGGTTTATGTGAGGTTTGGTTCCAGGAAACATCCTTTCCCCTCGCCCTCCCAATATCTCCTCCCTTAATCCCACCGTGGGTTCGAATCCCAGGTGATTAGACCTGCCCTAGGTCCATGGTTCCAAGGTATTCATCCGTGGGCCCAACGGATTTCACCCCTTCCCCACTTTCCAAGGGCCAGGTCAATTCCAGCTATTCAGGGAACCTGTCGAAACAGAGGCAGCTACAGGAGGGGACACACAAATATTTGTGCCCTGCAGTTACACACCCGTTCCGACAGGCTCGATCGCAATCTATCCAGATGAGAACACGTTCTCTTCCGACTAGACCACGCTGGAGTCGCTGTATGTCTCAAATTTGGTTCCTTTATTTATAGTTAGTATTTTTGGTGTATTAATTGATTTGTTTTAATTTTTTAATGACTAAGGTAGAGTGATTTAGGGAGTTGGGGGGGTGGGGGGTTGCGTGTGTAGTGGATTGTACGAGATCGTGGTTGGTTAGTATTTATCTAGTTGTGTTCACCTAGTTGTGCTTGCGAGGGTTGAGCTCTGCTCCTTCGGCCCGCCTCTCAACAGTCAATCAATCAATTATTAATAACTAATAAAAAGAAATTCCACACACACACCCAGGAAGCAGCCCGTAACAGCTGTCTAACGCCCAGGTACATATTTACTGCTAGGTAACAGAGGGCATCAGAATGGTAGAAACTCTGCTGATTTCCGTTTGTGCCATCACCGGGGATCGAATGAGCTAGGATTACGAGTCGAGAGCGACGTCCACTCAGCAATAAAGCCCCCTAGTTTGTGTATTGGTGCAAAACATAATTTGGGAGAGGTTAAGGGAAAGGAATGATGTTTGGTGGCTTTGAAAGCTTTGGAGGGGAGGGGGGTTGCCAGTTATGAATTAAAATTGTTAATTTTTTAAGATAGGATATGTATGCAAAACACGTTGCGAGATATAGTAAGAAAAGTGTTTCTGACTGAGGTTAGGTACTGTGTGATTGACTTGTATGTTAGGAAAAAGAATACTTATTAGGAACTTAGATAATCTTTAGAAATGTTTCTTTGCAAATAGTTGCAAATTATTGTGTAAAAAGCCTATGGTTACCGTACCTTAAACAAACACACGTCAGCACAATTAGTCCACGGGATTCAGAGAGAGAGTGAGAGTGAACAGCGAAATAGTAACAAAAAATGTGACAATGAGGGGAAACTATATCATTCAAACATTAACCATATAAATTACAGTAACACTAACCGAGCGTCCACATACATATTCCAATCAATTTATGTTAACCATTTTAGGGTTGGTGAGGTAGTTTCAACTCAAATGAAAAGAACTTAACTTATATATATATAATATATATATATATATATATATATATATATATATATATATATATATAATATATATATATATATATATATATATATATATATATATATATATTTTAATATGTTATAATTATAAATATATATGTAAATTAAAAAATTGATATATACCTGTGGGCCAGGAGGCCATCTGTGTCCCCTCAGATGGACTCCCTTTTCACAGTTTGTGTCTTTGGATGTGTCTGTGTGTGTGTTTATCCCTGTGAGTGTGAGTGTGTGTGAATGTGAGTGCCCCTGTGAGTTTCCGGGTGCGTGTGTGTCCGGTTGTACCTGTGGGTCCACGAGGCCATCTGTGTCCCCTCAGATGGTCTCCCTTATCACGGCCTATGGGTGTGTGTGAGATTGAGTGTCCCTGTGAGTGTTCCGGTGAGGATGTGTGTGTGAGTGTCCGGGTTTATGTGAGGTTTGGTTCCAGGAAACATCCTTTCCCCTCGCCCTCCCAATATCTCCTCCCTTAATCCCACCGTGGGTTCGAATCCCAGGTGATTAGACCTGCCCTAGGTCCATGGTTCCAAGGTATTCATCCGTGGGCCCAACGGATTTCACCCCTTCCCCACTTTCCAAGGGCCAGGTCAATTCCAGCTATTCAGGGAACCTGTCGAAACAGAGGCAGCTACAGGAGGGGACACACAAATATTTGTGCCCTGCAGTTACACACCCGTTCCGACAGGCTCGATCGCAATCTATCCAGATGAGAACACGTTCTCTTCCGACTAGACCACGCTGGAGTCGCTGTATGTCTCAAATTTGGTTCCTTTATTTATAGTTAGTATTTTTGGTGTATTAATTGATTTGTTTTAATTTTTTAATGACTAAGGTAGAGTGATTTAGGGAGTTGGGGGGGTGGGGGGTTGCGTGTGTAGTGGATTGTACGAGATCGTGGTTGGTTAGTATTTATCTAGTTGTGTTCACCTAGTTGTGCTTGCGAGGGTTGAGCTCTGCTCCTTCGGCCCGCCTCTCAACAGTCAATCAATCAATTATTAATAACTAATAAAAAGAAATTCCACACACACACCCAGGAAGCAGCCCGTAACAGCTGTCTAACGCCCAGGTACATATTTACTGCTAGGTAACAGAGGGCATCAGAATGGTAGAAACTCTGCTGATTTCCGTTTGTGCCATCACCGGGGATCGAATGAGCTAGGATTACGAGTCGAGAGCGACGTCCACTCAGCAATAAAGCCCCCTAGTTTGTGTATTGGTGCAAAACATAATTTGGGAGAGGTTAAGGGAAAGGAATGATGTTTGGTGGCTTTGAAAGCTTTGGAGGGGAGGGGGGTTGCCAGTTATGAATTAAAATTGTTAATTTTTTATGATAGGATATGTATGCAAAACACGTTGCGAGATATAGTAAGAAAAGTGTTTCTGACTGAGGTTAGGTACTGTGTGATTGACTTGTATGTTAGGAAAAAGAATACTTATTAGGAACTTAGATAATCTTTAGAAATGTTTCTTTGCAAATAGTTGCAAATTATTGTGTAAAAAGCCTATGGTTACCGTACCTTAAACAAACACACGTCAGCACAATTAGTCCACGGGATTCAGAGAGAGAGTGAGAGTGAACAGCGAAATAGTAACAAAAAATGTGACAATGAGGGGAAACTATATCATTCAAACATTAACCATATAAATTACAGTAACACTAACCGAGCGTCCACATACATATTCCAATCAATTTATGTTAACCATTTTAGGGTTGGTGAGGTAGTTTCAACTCAAATGAAAAGAACTTAACTTATATATATATAATATATATATATATATATATATATATATATATATATATATATATATATATATATATATTTATATATATATATATATATATATATATATATGTCGTACCTAATAGCCAGAACGCACTTCTCAGCCTACTATTCAAGGCCCGATTTGCCTAATAAGCCAAGTTTTCATGAATTAATGTTTTTTCGTCTACCTAACCTACCTAACCTAACCTAACCTAGCTTTTTTTGGCTACCTAACCTAACCTTACCTATAAATATAGGTTAGGTTACGTTAGGTAGGGTTGGTTAGGTTCGGTCATATATCTACGTTAAATTTAACTCCAATAAAAAAAATTGACCTCATACATAGAGAAAAGGGGTGCTTTATCATTTCATAAGAAAAAAATTATAGTAAATATATTAATTCAGGAAAACTTGGCTTATTAGGCAAATCGGGCCTTGAATAGTAGGCTGAGAAGTGAGTTCTGGCTACTAGGTACGACATATATATATATATATATATATATATATATATATATATATATATATGTCGTACCTAATAGCCAGAACGCACTTCTCAGCCTACTATTCAAGGCCCGATTTGCCTAATAAGCCAAGTTTTCATGAATTAATGTTTTTTCGTCTACCTAACCTACCTAACCTAACCTAACCTAGCTTTTTTTGGCTACCTAACCTAACCTTACCTATAAATATAGGTTAGGTTAGGTTAGGTAGGGTTGGTTAGGTTCGGTCATATATCTACGTTAATTTTAACTCCAATAAAAAAAAATTGACCTCATACATAGAGAAAAGGGTTGCTTTATCATTTCATAAGAAAAAAACTATAGTAAATATATTAATTCAGGAAAACTTGGCTTATTAGGCAAATCGGGCCTTGAATAGTAGGCTGAGAAGTGAGTTCTGGCTACTAGGTACGACATATATATATATATATATATATATATATATATATATATATATATATATATATATATATATATATATATATATATTTTAATATGTTATAATTATAAATATATATGTAAATTAAAAAATTGATATATACCTGTGGGCCAGGAGGCCATCTGTGTCCCCTCAGATGGACTCCCTTTTCACAGTTTGTGTCTTTGGATGTGTGTCTGTGTGTGTGTTTATCCCTGTGAGTGTGAGTGTGTGTGAGTGTGAGTGCCCCTGTGAGTTTCCGGGTGCGTGTGTGTCCGGTTGTACCTGTGGGTCCACGAGGCCATCTGTGTCCCCTCAGATGGTCTCCCTTATCACGGTCTATGGGTGTGTGTGAGATTGAGTGTCCCTGTGAGTGTTCCGGTGAGGATGTGTGTGTGAGTGTCCGGGTTTATGTGAGGTTTGGTTCCAGGAAACATCCTTTCCCCTCGCCCTCCCAATATCTCCTCCCTTAATCCCACCGTGGGTTCGAATCCCAGGTGATTAGACCTGCCCTAGGTCCATGGTTCCAAGGTATTCATCCGTGGGCCCAACGGATTTCACCCCTTCCCCACTTTCCAAGGGCCAGGTCAATTCCAGCTATTCAGGGAACCTGTCGAAACAGAGGCAGCTACAGGAGGGGACACACAAATATTTGTGCCCTGCAGTTACACACCCGTTCCGACAGGCTCGATCGCAATCTATCCAGATGAGAACACGTTCTCTTCCGACTAGACCACGCTGGAGTCGCTGTATGTCTCAAATTTGGTTCCTTTATTTATAGTTAGTATTTTTGGTGTATTAATTGATTTGTTTTAATTTTTTAATGACTAAGGTAGAGTGATTTAGGGAGTTGGGGGGGTGGGGGGTTGCGTGTGTAGTGGATTGTACGAGATCGTGGTTGGTTAGTATTTATCTAGTTGTGTTCACCTAGTTGTGCTTGCGAGGGTTGAGCTCTGCTCCTTCGGCCCGCCTCTCAACAGTCAATCAATCAATTATTAATAACTAATAAAAAGAAATTCCACACACACACCCAGGAAGCAGCCCGTAACAGCTGTCTAACGCCCAGGTACATATTTACTGCTAGGTAACAGAGGGCATCAGAATGGTAGAAACTCTGCTGATTTCCGTTTGTGCCATCACCGGGGATCGAATGAGCTAGGATTACGAGTCGAGAGCGACGTCCACTCAGCAATAAAGCCCCCTAGTTTGTGTATTGGTGCAAAACATAATTTGGGAGAGGTTAAGGGAAAGGAATGATGTTTGGTGGCTTTGAAAGCTTTGGAGGGGAGGGGGGTTGCCAGTTATGAATTAAAATTGTTAATTTTTTATGATAGGATATGTATGCAAAACACGTTGCGAGATATAGTAAGAAAAGTGTTTCTGACTGAGGTTAGGTACTGTGTGATTGACTTGTATGTTAGGAAAAAGAATACTTATTAGGAACTTAGATAATCTTTAGAAATGTTTCTTTGCAAATAGTTGCAAATTATTGTGTAAAAAGCCTATGGTTACCGTACCTTAAACAAACACACGTCAGCACAATTAGTCCACGGGATTCAGAGAGAGAGTGAGAGTGAACAGCGAAATAGTAACAAAAAATGTGACAATGAGGGGAAA
The DNA here is from genome assembly GCF_040958095.1 of Procambarus clarkii. Taxonomy (NCBI): domain Eukaryota; kingdom Metazoa; phylum Arthropoda; class Malacostraca; order Decapoda; family Cambaridae; genus Procambarus; species Procambarus clarkii. The sequence continues at coordinate 196,849 of NW_027189137.1, forward strand.
CTATATCATTCAAACATTAACCATATAAATTACAGTAACACTAACCGAGCGTCCACATACATATTCCAATCAATTTATGTTAACCATTTTAGGGTTGGTGAGGTAGTTTCAACTCAAATGAAAAGAACTTAACTTATATATATATAATATATATATATATATATATATATATATATATATATATATATATATATATATATATATATATATATATATTTATATATATATATATATATATATATATATATATGTCGTACCTAATAGCCAGAACGCACTTCTCAGCCTACTATTCAAGGCCCGATTTGCCTAATAAGCCAAGTTTTCATGAATTAATGTTTTTTCGTCTACCTAACCTACCTAACCTAACCTAACCTAGCTTTTTTTGGCTACCTAACCTAACCTTACCTATAAATATAGGTTAGGTTACGTTAGGTAGGGTTGGTTAGGTTCGGTCATATATCTACGTTAAATTTAACTCCAATAAAAAAAATTGACCTCATACATAGAGAAAAGGGGTGCTTTATCATTTCATAAGAAAAAAATTATAGTAAATATATTAATTCAGGAAAACTTGGCTTATTAGGCAAATCGGGCCTTGAATAGTAGGCTGAGAAGTGAGTTCTGGCTACTAGGTACGACATATATATATATATATATATATATATATATATATATATATATATATATGTCGTACCTAATAGCCAGAACGCACTTCTCAGCCTACTATTCAAGGCCCGATTTGCCTAATAAGCCAAGTTTTCATGAATTAATGTTTTTTCGTCTACCTAACCTAACCTAACCTAGCTTTTTTTGGCTACCTAACCTAACCTTACCTATAAATATAGGTTAGGTTAGGTTAGGTAGGGTTGGTTAGGTTCGGTCATATATCTACGTTAATTTTAACTCCAATAAAAAAAAATTGACCTCATACATAGAGAAAAGGGTTGCTTTATCATTTCATAAGAAAAAAACTATAGTAAATATATTAATTCAGGAAAACTTGGCTTATTAGGCAAATCGGGCCTTGAATAGTAGGCTGAGAAGTGAGTTCTGGCTACTAGGTACGACATATATATATATATATATATATATATATATATATATATATATATATATATATATATATATATATATTTTAATATGTTATAATTATAAATATATATGTAAATTAAAAAATTGATATATACCTGTGGGCCAGGAGGCCATCTGTGTCCCCTCAGATGGACTCCCTTTTCACAGTTTGTGTCTTTGGATGTGTGTCTGTGTGTGTGTTTATCCCTGTGAGTGTGAGTGTGTGTGAGTGTGAGTGCCCCTGTGAGTTTCCGGGTGCGTGTGTGTCCGGTTGTACCTGTGGGTCCACGAGGCCATCTGTGTCCCCTCAGATGGTCTCCCTTATCACGGTCTATGGGTGTGTGTGAGATTGAGTGTCCCTGTGAGTGTTCCGGTGAGGATGTGTGTGTGAGTGTCCGGGTTTATGTGAGGTTTGGTTCCAGGAAACATCCTTTCCCCTCGCCCTCCCAATATCTCCTCCCTTAATCCCACCGTGGGTTCGAATCCCAGGTGATTAGACCTGCCCTAGGTCCATGGTTCCAAGGTATTCATCCGTGGGCCCAACGGATTTCACCCCTTCCCCACTTTCCAAGGGCCAGGTCAATTCCAGCTATTCAGGGAACCTGTCGAAACAGAGGCAGCTACAGGAGGGGACACACAAATATTTGTGCCCTGCAGTTACACACCCGTTCCGACAGGCTCGATCGCAATCTATCCAGATGAGAACACGTTCTCTTCCGACTAGACCACGCTGGAGTCGCTGTATGTCTCAAATTTGGTTCCTTTATTTATAGTTAGTATTTTTGGTGTATTAATTGATTTGTTTTAATTTTTTAATGACTAAGGTAGAGTGATTTAGGGAGTTGGGGGGGTGGGGGGTTGCGTGTGTAGTGGATTGTACGAGATCGTGGTTGGTTAGTATTTATCTAGTTGTGTTCACCTAGTTGTGCTTGCGAGGGTTGAGCTCTGCTCCTTCGGCCCGCCTCTCAACAGTCAATCAATCAATTATTAATAACTAATAAAAAGAAATTCCACACACACACCCAGGAAGCAGCCCGTAACAGCTGTCTAACGCCCAGGTACATATTTACTGCTAGGTAACAGAGGGCATCAGAATGGTAGGAACTCTGCTGATTTCCGTTTGTGCCATCACCGGGGATCGAATGAGCTAGGATTACGAGTCGAGAGCGACGTCCACTCAGCAATAAAGCCCCCTAGTTTGTGTATTGGTGCAAAACATAATTTGGGAGAGGTTAAGGGAAAGGAATGATGTTTGGTGGCTTTGAAAGCTTTGGAGGGGAGGGGGGTTGCCAGTTATGAATTAAAATTGTTAATTTTTTATGATAGGATATGTATGCAAAACACGTTGCGAGATATAGTAAGAAAAGTGTTTCTGACTGAGGTTAGGTACTGTGTGATTGACTTGTATGTTAGGAAAAAGAATACTTATTAGGAACTTAGATAATCTTTAGAAATGTTTCTTTGCAAATAGTTGCAAATTATTGTGTAAAAAGCCTATGGTTACCGTACCTTAAACAAACACACGTCAGCACAATTAGTCCACGGGATTCAGAGAGAGAGTGAGAGTGAACAGCGAAATAGTAACAAAAAATGTGACAATGAGGGGAAACTATATCATTCAAACATTAACCATATAAATTACAGTAACACTAACCGAGCGTCCACATACATATTCCAATCAATTTATGTTAACCATTTTAGGGTTGGTGAGGTAGTTTCAACTCAAATGAAAAGAACTTAACTTATATATATATAATATATATATATATATATATATATATATATATATATATATATATATATATATATATATATATATATATATATATATATATATTTTAATATGTTATAATTATAAATATATATGTAAATTAAAAAATTGATATATACCTGTGGGCCAGGAGGCCATCTGTGTCCCCTCAGATGGACTCCCTTTTCACAGTTTGTGTCTTTGGATGTGTGTCTGTGTGTGTGTTTATCCCTGTGAGTGTGAGTGTGTGTGAGTGTGAGTGCCCCTGTGAGTTTCCGGGTGCGTGTGTGTCCGGTTGTACCTGTGGGTCCACGAGGCCATCTGTGTCCCCTCAGATGGTCTCCCTTATCACGGTCTATGGGTGTGTGTGAGATTGAGTGTCCCTGTGAGTGTTCCGGTGAGGATGTGTGTGTGAGTGTCCGGGTTTATGTGAGGTTTGGTTCCAGGAAACATCCTTTCCCCTCGCCCTCCCAATATCTCCTCCCTTAATCCCACCGTGGGTTCGAATCCCAGGTGATTAGACCTGCCCTAGGTCCATGGTTCCAAGGTATTCATCCGTGGGCCCAACGGATTTCACCCCTTCCCCACTTTCCAAGGGCCAGGTCAATTCCAGCTATTCAGGGAACCTGTCGAAACAGAGGCAGCTACAGGAGGGGACACACAAATATTTGTGCCCTGCAGTTACACACCCGTTCCGACAGGCTCGATCGCAATCTATCCAGATGAGAACACGTTCTCTTCCGACTAGACCACGCTGGAGTCGCTGTATGTCTCAAATTTGGTTCCTTTATTTATAGTTAGTATTTTTGGTGTATTAATTGATTTGTTTTAATTTTTTAATGACTAAGGTAGAGTGATTTAGGGAGTTGGGGGGGTGGGGGGTTGCGTGTGTAGTGGATTGTACGAGATCGTGGTTGGTTAGTATTTATCTAGTTGTGTTCACCTAGTTGTGCTTGCGAGGGTTGAGCTCTGCTCCTTCGGCCCGCCTCTCAACAGTCAATCAATCAATTATTAATAACTAATAAAAAGAAATTCCATACACACACCCAGGAAGCAGCCCGTAACAGCTGTCTAACGCCCAGGTACATATTTACTGCTAGGTAACAGAGGGCATCAGAATGGTAGAAACTCTGCTGATTTCCGTTTGTGCCATCACCGGGGATCGAATGAGCTAGGATTACGAGTCGAGAGCGACGTCCACTCAGCAATAAAGCCCCCTAGTTTGTGTATTGGTGCAAAACATAATTTGGGAGAGGTTAAGGGAAAGGAATGATGTTTGGTGGCTTTGAAAGCTTTGGAGGGGAGGGGGGTTGCCAGTTATAAATTAAAATTGTTAATTTTTTAAGATAGGATATGTATGCAAAACACGTTGCGAGATATAGTAAGAAAAGTGTTTCTGACTGAGGTTAGGTACTGTGTGATTGACTTGTATGTTAGGAAAAAGAATACTTATTAGGAACTTAGATAATCTTTAGAAATGTTTCTTTGCAAATAGTTGCAAATTATTGTGTAAAAAGCCTATGGTTACCGTACCTTAAACAAACACACGTCAGCACAATTAGTCCACGGGATTCAGAGAGAGAGTGAGAGTGAACAGCGAAATAGTAACAAAAAATGTGACAATGAGGGGAAACTATATCATTCAAACATTAACCATATAAATTACAGTAACACTAACCGAGCGTCCACATACATATTCCAATCAATTTATGTTAACCATTTTAGGGTTGGTGAGGTAGTTTCAACTCAAATGAAAAGAACTTAACTTATATATATATAATATATATATATATATATATATATATATATATATATATATATATATATATATATATATATATATATATATATATATATATATATATATATGTCGTACCTAATAGCCAGAACGCACTTCTCAGCCTACTATTCAAGGCCCGATTTGCCTAATAAGCCAAGTTTTCATGAATTAATGTTTTTTCGTCTACCTAACCTACCTAACCTAACCTAACCTAGCTTTTTTTGGCTACCTAACCTAACCTTACCTATAAATATAGGTTAGGTTAGGTTAGGTAGGGTTGGTTAGGTTCGGTCATATATCTACGTTAAATTTAACTCCAATAAAAAAAATTGACCTCATACATAGAGAAAAGGGGTGCTTTATCATTTCATAAGAAAAAAATTATAGTAAATATATTAATTCAGGAAAACTTGGCTTATTAGGCAAATCGGGCCTTGAATAGTAGGCTGAGAAGTGAGTTCTGGCTACTAGGTACGACATATATATATATATATATATATATATATATATGTCGTACCTAATAGCCAGAACGCACTTCTCAGCCTACTATTCAAGGCCCGATTTGCCTAATAAGCCAAGTTTTCATGAATTAATGTTTTTTCGTCTACCTAACCTACCTAACCTAACCTAACCTAGCTTTTTTTGGCTACCTAACCTAACCTTACCTATAAATATAGGTTAGGTTAGGTTAGGTAGGGTTGGTTAGGTTCGGTCATATATCTACGTTAATTTTAACTCCAATAAAAAAAAATTGACCTCATACATAGAGAAAAGGGTTGCTTTATCATTTCATAAGAAAAAAACTATAGTAAATATATTAATTCAGGAAAACTTGGCTTATTAGGCAAATCGGGCCTTGAATAGTAGGCTGAGAAGTGAGTTCTGGCTACTAGGTACGACATATATATATATATATATATATATATATATATATATATATATATATATATATATATATATATATATTTTAATATGTTATAATTATAAATATATATGTAAATTAAAAAATTGATATATACCTGTGGGCCAGGAGGCCATCTGTGTCCCCTCAGATGGACTCCCTTTTCACAGTTTGTGTCTTTGGATGTGTGTCTGTGTGTGTGTTTATCCCTGTGAGTGTGAGTGTGTGTGAGTGTGAGTGCCCCTGTGAGTTTCCGGGAGCGTGTGTGTCCGGTTGTACCTGTGGGTCCACGAGGCCATCTGTGTCCCCTCAGATGGTCTCCCTTATCACGGTCTATGGGTGTGTGTGAGATTGAGTGTCCCTGTGAGTGTTCCGGTGAGGATGTGTGTGTGAGTGTCCGGGTTTATGTGAGGTTTGGTTCCAGGAAACATCCTTTCCCCTCGCCCTCCCAATATCTCCTCCCTTAATCCCACCGTGGGTTCGAATCCCAGGTGATTAGACCTGCCCTAGGTCCATGGTTCCAAGGTATTCATCCGTGGGCCCAACGGATTTCACCCCTTCCCCACTTTCCAAGGGCCAGGTCAATTGCAGCTATTCAGGGAACCTGTCGAAACAGAGGCAGCTACAGGAGGGGACACACAAATATTTGTGCCCTGCAGTTACACACCCGTTCCGACAGGCTCGATCGCAATCTATCCAGATGAGAACACGTTCTCTTCCGACTAGACCACGCTGGAGTCGCTGTATGTCTCAAATTTGGTTCCTTTATTTATAGTTAGTATTTTTGGTGTATTAATTGATTTGTTTTATTTTTTTAATGACTAAGGTAGAGTGATTTAGGGAGTTGGGGGGGTGGGGGGTTTGCGTGTGTAGTGGATTGTACGAGATCGTGGTTGGTTAGTATTTATCTAGTTGTGTTCACCTAGTTGTGCTTGCGAGGGTTGAGCTCTGCTCCTTCGGCCCGCCTCTCAACAGTCAATCAATCAATTATTAATAACTAATAAAAAGAAATTCCACACACACACCCAGGAAGCAGCCCGTAACAGCTGTCTAACGCCCAGGTACATATTTACTGCTAGGTAACAGAGGGCATCAGAATGGTAGAAACTCTGCTGATTTCCGTTTGTGCCATCACCGGGGATCGAATGAGCTAGGATTACGAGTCGAGAGCGACGTCCACTCAGCAATAAAGCCCCCTAGTTTGTGTATTGGTGCAAAACATAATTTGGGAGAGGTTAAGGGAAAGGAATGATGTTTGGTGGCTTTGAAAGCTTTGGAGGGGAGGGGGGTTGCCAGTTATGAATTAAAATTGTTAATTTTTTAAGATAGGATATGTATGCAAAACACGTTGCGAGATATAGTAAGAAAAGTGTTTCAGACTGAGGTTAGGTACTGTGTGATTGACTTGTATGTTAGGAAAAAGAATACTTATTAGGAACTTAGATAATCTTTAGAAATGTTTCTTTGCAAATAGTTGCAAATTATTGTGTAAAAAGCCTATGGTTACCGTACCTTAAACAAACACACGTCAGCACAATTAGTCCACGGGATTCAGAGAGAGAGTGAGAGTGAACAGCGAAATAGTAACAAAAAATGTGACAATGAGGGGAAACTATATCATTCAAACATTAACCATATAAATTACAGTAACACTAACCGAGCGTCCACATACATATTCCAATCAATTTATGTTAACCATTTTAGGGTTGGTGAGGTAGTTTCAACTCAAATGAAAAGAACTTAACTTATATATATATATAATATATATATATATATATATATATATATATATATATATATATATATATATATATATATATATATATATATATATATATATATATATATATATATATATGTCGTACCTAATAGCCAGAACGCACTTCTCAGCCTACTATTCAAGGCCCGATTTGCCTAATAAGCCAAGTTTTCATGAATTAATGTTTTTTCGTCTACCTAACCTACCTAACCTAACCTAACCTAGCTTTTTTTGGCTACCTAACCTAACCTTACCTATAAATATAGGTTAGGTTACGTTAGGTAGGGTTGGTTAGGTTCGGTCATATATCTACGTTAAATTTAACTCCAATAAAAAAAATTGACCTCATACATAGAGAAAAGGGGTGCTTTATCATTTCATAAGAAAAAAATTATAGTAAATATATTAATTCAGGAAAACTTGGCTTATTAGGCAAATCGGGCCTTGAATAGTAGGCTGAGAAGTGAGTTCTGGCTACTAGGTACGACATATATATATATATATATATATATATATATATATATATATATATATATATATATATATATATATATATATATATATATATATGTCGTACCTAATAGCCAGAACGCACTTCTCAGCCTACTATTCAAGGCCCGATTTGCCTAATAAGCCAAGTTTTCATGAATTAATGTTTTTTCGTCTACCTAACCTACCTAACCTAACCTAACCTAGCTTTTTTTGGCTACCTAACCTAACCTTACCTATAAATATAGGTTAGGTTAGGTTAGGTAGGGTTGGTTAGGTTCGGTCATATATCTACGTTAATTTTAACTCCAATAAAAAAAAATTGACCTCATACATAGAGAAAAGGGTTGCTTTATCATTTCATAAGAAAAAAACTATAGTAAATATATTAATTCAGGAAAACTTGGCTTATTAGGCAAATCGGGCCTTGAATAGTAGGCTGAGAAGTGAGTTCTGGCTACTAGGTACGACATATATATATATATATATATATATATATATATATATATATATATATATATATATATATATATATATATATATTTTAATATGTTATAATTATAAATATATATGTAAATTAAAAAATTGATATATACCTGTGGGCCAGGAGGCCATCTGTGTCCCCTCAGATGGACTCCCTTTTCACAGTTTGTGTCTTTGGATGTGTGTCTGTGTGTGTGTTTATCCCTGTGAGTGTGAGTGTGTGTGAGTGTGAGTGCCCCTGTGAGTTTCCGGGTGCGTGTGTGTCCGGTTGTACCTGTGGGTCCACGAGGCCATCTGTGTCCCCTCAGATGGTCTCCCTTATCACGGTCTATGGGTGTGTGTGAGATTGAGTGTCCCTGTGAGTGTTCCGGTGAGGATGTGTGTGTGAGTGTCCGGGTTTATGTGAGGTTTGGTTCCAGGAAACATCCTTTCCCCTCGCCCTCCCAATATCTCCTCCCTTAATCCCACCGTGGGTTCGAATCCCAGGTGATTAGACCTGCCCTAGGTCCATGGTTCCAAGGTATTCATCCGTGGGCCCAACGGATTTCACCCCTTCCCCACTTTCCAAGGGCCAGGTCAATTGCAGCTATTCAGGGAACCTGTCGAAACAGAGGCAGCTACAGGAGGGGACACACAAATATTTGTGCCCTGCAGTTACACACCCGTTCCGACAGGCTCGATCGCAATCTATCCAGATGAGAACACGTTCTCTTCCGACTAGACCACGCTGGAGTCGCTGTATGTCTCAAATTTGGTTCCTTTATTTATAGTTAGTATTTTTGGTGTATTAATTGATTTGTTTTAATTTTTTAATGACTAAGGTAGAGTGATTTAGAGAGTTGGGGGGGTGGGGGGTTGCGTGTGTAGTGGATTGTACGAGATCGTGGTTGGTTAGTATTTATCTAGTTGTGTTCACCTAGTTGTGCTTGCGAGGGTTGAGCTCTGCTCCTTCGGCCCGCCTCTCAACAGTCAATCAATCAATTATTAATAACTAATAAAAAGAAATTCCACACACACACCCAGGAAGCAGCCCGTAACAGCTGTCTAACGCCCAGGTACATATTTACTGCTAGGTAACAGAGGGCATCAGAATGGTAGAAACTCTGCTGATTTCCGTTTGTGCCATCACCGGGGATCGAATGAGCTAGGATTACGAGTCGAGAGCGACGTCCACTCAGCAATAAAGCCCCCTAGTTTGTGTATTGGTGCAAAACATAATTTGGGAGAGGTTAAGGGAAAGGAATGATGTTTGGTGGCTTTGAAAGCTTTGGAGGGGAGGGGGGTTGCCAGTTATGAATTAAAATTGTTAATTTTTTATGATAGGATATGTATGCAAAACACGTTGCGAGATATAGTAAGAAAAGTGTTTCTGACTGAGGTTAGGTACTGTGTGATTGACTTGTATGTTAGGAAAAAGAATACTTATTAGGAACTTAGATAATCTTTAGAAATGTTTCTTTGCAAATAGTTGCAAATTATTGTGTAAAAAGCCTATGGTTACCGTACCTTAAACAAACACACGTCAGCACAATTAGTCCACGGGATTCAGAGAGAGAGTGAGAGTGAACAGCGAAATAGTAACAAAAAATGTGACAATGAGGGGAAACTATATCATTCAAACATTAACCATATAAATTACAGTAACACTAACCGAGCGTCCACATACATATTCCAATCAATTTATGTTAACCATTTTAGGGTTGGTGAGGTAGTTTCAACTCAAATGAAAAGAACTTAACTTATATATATATAATATATATATATATATATATATATATATATATATATATATATATATATATATATATATATATATATTTTAATATGTTATAATTATAAATATATATGTAAATTAAAAAATTGATATATACCTGTGGGCCAGGAGGCCATCTGTGTCCCCTCAGATGGACTCCCTTTTCACAGTTTGTGTCTTTGGATGTGTGTCTGTGTGTGTGTTTATCCCTGTGAGTGTGAGTGTGTGTGAGTGTGAGTGCCCCTGTGAGTTTCCGGGTGCGTGTGTGTCCGGTTGTACCTGTGGGTCCACGAGGCCATCTGTGTCCCCTCAGATGGTCTCCCTTATCACGGTCTATGGGTGTGTGTGAGATTGAGTGTCCCTGTGAGTGTTCCGGTGAGGATGTGTGTGTGAGTGTCCGGGTTTATGTGAGGTTTGGTTCCAGGAAACATCCTTTCCCCTCGCCCTCCCAATATCTCCTCCCTTAATCCCACCGTGGGTTCGAATCCCAGGTGATTAGACCTGCCCTAGGTCCATGGTTCCAAGGTATTCATCCGTGGGCCCAACGGATTTCACCCCTTCCCCACTTTCCAAGGGCCAGGTCAATTCCAGCTATTCAGGGAACCTGTCGAAACAGAGGCAGCTACAGGAGGGGACACACAAATATTTGTGCCCTGCAGTTACACACCCGTTCCGACAGGCTCGATCGCAATCTATCCAGATGAGAACACGTTCTCTTCCGACTAGACCACGCTGGAGTCGCTGTATGTCTCAAATTTGGTTCCTTTATTTATAGTTAGTATTTTTGGTGTATTAATTGATTTGTTTTAATTTTTTAATGACTAAGGTAGAGTGATTTAGGGAGTTGGGGGGGTGGGGGGTTGCGTGTGTAGTGGATTGTACGAGATCGTGGTTGGTTAGTATTTATCTAGTTGTGTTCACCTAGTTGTGCTTGCGAGGGTTGAGCTCTGCTCCTTCGGCCCGCCTCTCAACAGTCAATCAATCAATTATTAATAACTAATAAAAAGAAATTCCATACACACACCCAGGAAGCAGCCCGTAACAGCTGTCTAACGCCCAGGTACATATTTACTGCTAGGTAACAGAGGGCATCAGAATGGTAGAAACTCTGCTGATTTCCGTTTGTGCCATCACCGGGGATCGAATGAGCTAGGATTACGAGTCGAGAGCGACGTCCACTCAGCAATAAAGCCCCCTAGTTTGTGTATTGGTGCAAAACATAATTTGGGAGAGGTTAAGGGAAAGGAATGATGTTTGGTGGCTTTGAAAGCTTTGGAGGGGAGGGGGGTTGCCAGTTATAAATTAAAATTGTTAATTTTTTAAGATAGGATATGTATGCAAAACACGTTGCGAGATATAGTAAGAAAAGTGTTTCTGACTGAGGTTAGGTACTGTGTGATTGACTTGTATGTTAGGAAAAAGAATACTTATTAGGAACTTAGATAATCTTTAGAAATGTTTCTTTGCAAATAGTTGCAAATTATTGTGTAAAAAGCCTATGGTTACCGTACCTTAAACAAACACACGTCAGCACAATTAGTCCACGGGATTCAGAGAGAGAGTGAGAGTGAACAGCGAAATAGTAACAAAAAATGTGACAATGAGGGGAAACTATATCATTCAAACATTAACCATATAAATTACAGTAACACTAACCGAGCGTCCACATACATATTCCAATCAATTTATGTTAACCATTTTAGGGTTGGTGAGGTAGTTTCAACTCAAATGAAAAGAACTTAACTTATATATATATAATATATATATATATATATATATATATATATATATATATATATATATATATATATATATATATATATATATATATATATATATATATATATATATATATATATATATATATGTCGTACCTAATAGCCAGAACGCACTTCTCAGCCTACTATTCAAGGCCCGATTTGCCTAATAAGCCAAGTTTTCATGAATTAATGTTTTTTCGTCTACCTAACCTACCTAACCTAACCTAACCTAGCTTTTTTTGGCTACCTAACCTAACCTTACCTATAAATATAGGTTAGGTTAGGTTAGGTAGGGTTGGTTAGGTTCGGTCATATATCTACGTTAAATTTAACTCCAATAAAAAAAATTGACCTCATACATAGAGAAAAGGGGTGCTTTATCATTTCATAAGAAAAAAATTATAGTAAATATATTAATTCAGGAAAACTTGGCTTATTAGGCAAATCGGGCCTTGAATAGTAGGCTGAGAAGTGAGTTCTGGCTACTAGGTACGACATATATATATATATATATATATATATATATATATATATGTCGTACCTAATAGCCAGAACGCACTTCTCAGCCTACTATTCAAGGCCCGATTTGCCTAATAAGCCAAGTTTTCATGAATTAATGTTTTTTCGTCTACCTAACCTACCTAACCTAACCTAACCTAGCTTTTTTTGGCTACCTAACCTAACCTTACCTATAAATATAGGTTAGGTTAGGTTAGGTAGGGTTGGTTAGGTTCGGTCATATATCTACGTTAATTTTAACTCCAATAAAAAAAATTGACCTCATACACAGAGAAAAGGGTTGCTTTATCATTTCATAAGAAAAAAACTATAGTAAATATATTAATTCAGGAAAACTTGGCTTATTAGGCAAATCGGGCCTTGAATAGTAGGCTGAGAAGTGAGTTCTGGCTACTAGGTACGACATATATATATATATATATATATATATATATATATATATATATATATATATATATATATATATATATATATATATATATATATATATATATATATATATTTTAATATGTTATAATTATAAATATATATGTAAATTAAAAAATTGATATATACCTGTGGGCCAGGAGGCCATCTGTGTCCCCTCAGATGGACTCCCTTTTCACAGTTTGTGTCTTTGGATGTGTGTCTGTGTGTGTGTTTATCCCTGTGAGTGTGAGTGTGTGTGAGTGTGAGTGCCCCTGTGAGTTTCCGGGAGCGTGTGTGTCCGGTTGTACCTGTGGGTCCACGAGGCCATCTGTGTCCCCTCAGATGGTCTCCCTTATCACGGTCTATGGGTGTGTGTGAGATTGAGTGTCCCTGTGAGTGTTCCGGTGAGGATGTGTGTGTGAGTGTCCGGGTTTATGTGAGGTTTGGTTCCAGGAAACATCCTTTCCCCTCGCCCTCCCAATATCTCCTCCCTTAATCCCACCGTGGGTTCGAATCCCAGGTGATTAGACCTGCCCTAGGTCCATGGTTCCAAGGTATTCATCCGTGGGCCCAACGGATTTCACCCCTTCCCCACTTTCCAAGGGCCAGGTCAATTGCAGCTATTCAGGGAACCTGTCGAAACAGAGGCAGCTACAGGAGGGGACACACAAATATTTGTGCCCTGCAGTTACACACCCGTTCCGACAGGCTCGATCGCAATCTATCCAGATGAGAACACGTTCTCTTCCGACTAGACCACGCTGGAGTCGCTGTATGTCTCAAATTTGGTTCCTTTATTTATAGTTAGTATTTTTGGTGTATTAATTGATTTGTTTTAATTTTTTAATGACTAAGGTAGAGTGATTTAGGGAGTTGGGGGGGTGGGGGGTTGCGTGTGTAGTGGATTGTACGAGATCGTGGTTAGTTAGTATTTATCTAGTTGTGTTCACCTAGTTGTGCTTGCGAGGGTTGAGCTCTGCTCCTTCGGCCCGCCTCTCAACAGTCAATCAATCAATTATTAATAACTAATAAAAAGAAATTCCACACACACACCCAGGAAGCAGCCCGTAACAGCTGTCTAACGCCCAGGTACATATTTACTGCTAGGTAACAGAGGGCATCAGAATGGTAGAAACTCTGCTGATTTCCGTTTGTGCCATCACCGGGGATCGAATGAGCTAGGATTACGAGTCGAGAGCGACGTCCACTCAGCAATAAAGCCCCCTAGTTTGTGTATTGGTGCAAAACATAATTTGGGAGAGGTTAAGGGAAAGGAATGATGTTTGGTGGCTTTGAAAGCTTTGGAGGGGAGGGGGGTTGCCAGTTATGAATTAAAATTGTTAATTTTTTAAGATAGGATATGTATGCAAAACACGTTGCGAGATATAGTAAGAAAAGTGTTTCTGACTGAGGTTAGGTACTGTGTGATTGACTTGTATGTTAGGAAAAAGAATACTTATTAGGAACTTAGATAATCTTTAGAAATGTTTCTTTGCAAATAGTTGCAAATTATTGTGTAAAAAGCCTATGGTTACCGTACCTTAAACAAACACACATCAGCACAATTAGTCCACGGGATTCAGAGAGAGAGTGAGAGTGAACAGCGAAATAGTAACAAAAAATGTGACAATGAGGGGAAACTATATCATTCAAACATTAACCATATAAATTACAGTAACACTAACCGAGCGTCCACATACATATTCCAATCAATTTATGTTAACCATTTTAGGGTTGGTGAGGTAGTTTCAACTCAAATGAAAAGAACTTAACTTATATATATATAATATATATATATATATATATATATATATATATATATATATATATATATATATATATATATATATATATATATATATATTTTAATATGTTATAATTATAAATATATATGTAAATTAAAAAATTGATATATACCTGTGGGCCAGGAGGCCATCTGTGTCCCCTCAGATGGACTCCCTTTTCACAGTTTGTGTCTTTGGATGTGTGTCTGTGTGTGTGTTTATCCCTGTGAGTGTGAGTGTGTGTGAGTGTGAGTGCCCCTGTGAGTTTCCGGGTGCGTGTGTGTCCGGTTGTACCTGTGGGTCCACGAGGCCATCTGTGTCCCCTCAGATGGTCTCCCTTATCACGGTCTATGGGTGTGTGTGAGATTGAGTGTCCCTGTGAGTGTTCCGGTGAGGATGTGTGTGTGAGTGTCCGGGTTTATGTGAGGTTTGGTTCCAGGAAACATCCTTTCCCCTCGCCCTCCCAATATCTCCTCCCTTAATCCCACCGTGGGTTCGAATCCCAGGTGATTAGACCTGCCCTAGGTCCATGGTTCCAAGGTATTCATCCGTGGGCCCAACGGATTTCACCCCTTCCCCACTTTCCAAGGGCCAGGTCAATTCCAGCTATTCAGGGAACCTGTCGAAACA
Source organism: Procambarus clarkii (assembly GCF_040958095.1). Classification (NCBI taxonomy): domain Eukaryota; kingdom Metazoa; phylum Arthropoda; class Malacostraca; order Decapoda; family Cambaridae; genus Procambarus; species Procambarus clarkii. The sequence goes on from NW_027189137.1 coordinate 211,936, forward strand.
GAGGCAGCTACAGGAGGGGACACACAAATATTTGTGCCCTGCAGTTACACACCCGTTCCGACAGGCTCGATCGCAATCTATCCAGATGAGAACACGTTCTCTTCCGACTAGACCACGCTGGAGTCGCTGTATGTCTCAAATTTGGTTCCTTTATTTATAGTTAGTATTTTTGGTGTATTAATTGATTTGTTTTAATTTTTTAATGACTAAGGTAGAGTGATTTAGGGAGTTGGGGGGGTGGGGGGTTGCGTGTGTAGTGGATTGTACGAGATCGTGGTTGGTTAGTATTTATCTAGTTGTGTTCACCTAGTTGTGCTTGCGAGGGTTGAGCTCTGCTCCTTCGGCCCGCCTCTCAACAGTCAATCAATCAATTATTAATAACTAATAAAAAGAAATTCCACACACACACCCAGGAAGCAGCCCGTAACAGCTGTCTAACGCCCAGGTACATATTTACTGCTAGGTAACAGAGGGCATCAGAATGGTAGAAACTCTGCTGATTTCCGTTTGTGCCATCACCGGGGATCGAATGAGCTAGGATTACGAGTCGAGAGCGACGTCCACTCAGCAATAAAGCCCCCTAGTTTGTGTATTGGTGCAAAACATAATTTGGGAGAGGTTAAGGGAAAGGAATGATGTTTGGTGGCTTTGAAAGCTTTGGAGGGGAGGGGGGTTGCCAGTTATGAATTAAAATTGTTAATTTTTTAAGATAGGATATGTATGCAAAACACGTTGCGAGATATAGTAAGAAAAGTGTTTCTGACTGAGGTTAGGTACTGTGTGATTGACTTGTATGTTAGGAAAAAGAATACTTATTAGGAACTTAGATAATCTTTAGAAATGTTTCTTTGCAAATAGTTGCAAATTATTGTGTAAAAAGCCTATGGTTACCGTACCTTAAACAAACACACGTCAGCACAATTAGTCCACGGGATTCAGAGAGAGAGTGAGAGTGAACAGCGAAATAGTAACAAAAAATGTGACAATGAGGGGAAACTATATCATTCAAACATTAACCATATAAATTACAGTAACACTAACCGAGCGTCCACATACATATTCCAATCAATTTATGTTAACCATTTTAGGGTTGGTGAGGTAGTTTCAACTCAAATGAAAAGAACTTAACTTATATATATATAATATATATATATATATATATATATATATATATATATATATATATATATATATATATATATATATATTTTAATATGTTATAATTATAAATATATATGTAAATTAAAAAATTGATATATACCTGTGGGCCAGGAGGCCATCTGTGTCCCCTCAGATGGACTCCCTTTTCACAGTTTGTGTCTTTGGATGTGTGTCTGTGTGTGTGTTTATCCCTGTGAGTGTGAGTGTGTGTGAGTGTGAGTGCCCCTGTGAGTTTCCGGGTGCGTGTGTGTCCGGTTGTACCTGTGGGTCCACGAGGCCATCTGTGTCCCCTCAGATGGTCTCCCTTATCACGGTCTATGGGTGTGTGTGAGATTGAGTGTCCCTGTGAGTGTTCCGGTGAGGATGTGTGTGTGAGTGTCCGGGTTTATGTGAGGTTTGGTTCCAGGAAACATCCTTTCCCCTCGCCCTCCCAATATCTCCTCCCTTAATCCCACCGTGGGTTCGAATCCCAGGTGATTAGACCTGCCCTAGGTCCATGGTTCCAAGGTATTCATCCGTGGGCCCAACGGATTTCACCCCTTCCCCACTTTCCAAGGGCCAGGTCAATTCCAGCTATTCAGGGAACCTGTCGAAACAGAGGCAGCTACAGGAGGGGACACACAAATATTTGTGCCCTGCAGTTACACACCCGTTCCGACAGGCTCGATCGCAATCTATCCAGATGAGAACACGTTCTCTTCCGACTAGACCACGCTGGAGTCGCTGTATGTCTCAAATTTCGTTCCTTTATTTATAGTTAGTATTTTTGGTGTATTAATTGATTTGTTTTAATTTTTTAATGACTAAGGTAGAGTGATTTAGGGAGTTGGGGGGGTGGGGGGTTGCGTGTGTAGTGGATTGTACGAGATCGTGGTTGGTTAGTATTTATCTAGTTGTGTTCACCTAGTTGTGCTTGCGAGGGTTGAGCTCTGCTCCTTCGGCCCGCCTCTCAACAGTCAATCAATCAATTATTAATAACTAATAAAAAGAAATTCCACACACACACCCAGGAAGCAGCCCGTAACAGCTGTCTAACGCCCAGGTACATATTTACTGCTAGGTAACAGAGGGCATCAGAATGGTAGAAACTCTGCTGATTTCCGTTTGTGCCATCACCGGGGATCGAATGAGCTAGGATTACGAGTCGAGAGCGACGTCCACTCAGCAATAAAGCCCCCTAGTTTGTGTATTGGTGCAAAACATAATTTGGGAGAGGTTAAGGGAAAGGAATGATGTTTGGTGGCTTTGAAAGCTTTGGAGGGGAGGGGGGTTGCCAGTTATGAATTAAAATTGTTAATTTTTTAAGATAGGATATGTATGCAAAACACGTTGCGAGATATAGTAAGAAAAGTGTTTCTGACTGAGGTTAGGTACTGTGTGATTGACTTGTATGTTAGGAAAAAGAATACTTATTAGGAACTTAGATAATCTTTAGAAATGTTTCTTTGCAAATAGTTGCAAATTATTGTGTAAAAAGCCTATGGTTACCGTACCTTAAACAAACACACGTCAGCACAATTAGTCCACGGGATTCAGAGAGAGAGTGAGAGTGAACAGCGAAATAGTAACAAAAAATGTGACAATGAGGGGAAACTATATCATTCAAACATTAACCATATAAATTACAGTAACACTAACCGAGCGTCCACATACATATTCCAATCAATTTATGTTAACCATTTTAGGGTTGGTGAGGTAGTTTCAACTCAAATGAAAAGAACTTAACTTATATATATATAATATATATATATATATATATATATATATATATATATATATATATATATATATATATATATATATATATATATATATATATATATATATATATATATATATATATATATATATATATATATATATATATATATATATATATATTTTAATATGTTATAATTATAAATATATATGTAAATTAAAAAATTGATATATACCTGTGGGCCAGGAGGCCATCTGTGTCCCCTCAGATGGACTCCCTTTTCACAGTTTGTGTCTTTGGATGTGTGTCTGTGTGTGTGTTTATCCCTGTGAGTGTGAGTGTGTGTGAGTGTGAGTGCCCCTGTGAGTTTCCGGGTGCGTGTGTGTCCGGTTGTACCTGTGGGTCCACGAGGCCATCTGTGTCCCCTCAGATGGTCTCCCTTATCACGGTCTATGGGTGTGTGTGAGATTGAGTGTCCCTGTGAGTGTTCCGGTGAGGATGTGTGTGTGAGTGTCCGGGTTTATGTGAGGTTTGGTTCCAGGAAACATCCTTTCCCCTCGCCCTCCCAATATCTCCTCCCTTAATCCCACCGTGGGTTCGAATCCCAGGTGATTAGACCTGCCCTAGGTCCATGGTTCCAAGGTATTCATCCGTGGGCCCAACGGATTTCACCCCTTCCCCACTTTCCAAGGGCCAGGTCAATTCCAGCTATTCAGGGAACCTGTCGAAACAGAGGCAGCTACAGGAGGGGACACACAAATATTTGTGCCCTGCAGTTACACACCCGTTCCGACAGGCTCGATCGCAATCTATCCAGATGAGAACACGTTCTCTTCCGACTAGACCACGCTGGAGTCGCTGTATGTCTCAAATTTGGTTCCTTTATTTATAGTTAGTATTTTTGGTGTATTAATTGATTTGTTTTAATTTTTTAATGACTAAGGTAGAGTGATTTAGGGAGTTGGGGGGGTGGGGGGTTGCGTGTGTAGTGGATTGTACGAGATCGTGGTTGGTTAGTATTTATCTAGTTGTGTTCACCTAGTTGTGCTTGCGAGGGTTGAGCTCTGCTCCTTCGGCCCGCCTCTCAACAGTCAATCAATCAATTATTAATAACTAATAAAAAGAAATTCCACACACACCCAGGAAGCAGCCCGTAACAGCTGTCTAACGCCCAGGTACATATTTACTGCTAGGTAACAGAGGGCATCAGAATGGTAGAAACTCTGCTGATTTCCGTTTGTGCCATCACCGGGGATCGAATGAGCTAGGATTACGAGTCGAGAGCGACGTCCACTCAGCAATAAAGCCCCCTAGTTTGTGTATTGGTGCAAAACATAATTTGGGAGAGGTTAAGGGAAAGGAATGATGTTTGGTGGCTTTGAAAGCTTTGGAGGGGAGGGGGGTTGCCAGTTATGAATTAAAATTGTTAATTTTTTAAGATAGGATATGTATGCAAAACACGTTGCGAGATATAGTAAGAAAAGTGTTTCTGACTGAGGTTAGGTACTGTGTGATTGACTTGTATGTTAGGAAAAAGAATACTTATTAGGAACTTAGATAATCTTTAGAAATGTTTCTTTGCAAATAGTTGCAAATTATTGTGTAAAAAGCCTATGGTTACCGTACCTTAAACAAACACACGTCAGCACAATTAGTCCACGGGATTCAGAGAGAGAGTGAGAGTGAACAGCGAAATAGTAACAAAAAATGTGACAATGAGGGGAAACTATATCATTCAAACATTAACCATATAAATTACAGTAACACTAACCGAGCGTCCACATACATATTCCAATCAATTTATGTTAACCATTTTAGGGTTGGTGAGGTAGTTTCAACTCAAATGAAAAGAACTTAACTTATATATATATAATATATATATATATATATATATATATATATATATATATATATATATATATATATATATATATATATATATATATATATATATATATATATATATATATATATATATATATATATTTTAATATGTTATAATTATAAATATATATGTAAATTAAAAAATTGATATATACCTGTGGGCCAGGAGGCCATCTGTGTCCCCTCAGATGGACTCCCTTTTCACAGTTTGTGTCTTTGGATGTGTGTCTGTGTGTGTGTTTATCCCTGTGAGTGTGAGTGTGTGTGAGTGTGAGTGCCCCTGTGAGTTTCCGGGTGCGTGTGTGTCCGGTTGTACCTGTGGGTCCACGAGGCCATCTGTGTCCCCTCAGATGGTCTCCCTTATCACGGTCTATGGGTGTGTGTGAGATTGAGTGTCCCTGTGAGTGTTCCGGTGAGGATGTGTGTGTGAGTGTCCGGGTTTATGTGAGGTTTGGTTCCAGGAAACATCCTTTCCCCTCGCCCTCCCAATATCTCCTCCCTTAATCCCACCGTGGGTTCGAATCCCAGGTGATTAGACCTGCCCTAGGTCCATGGTTCCAAGGTATTCATCCGTGGGCCCAACGGATTTCACCCCTTCCCCACTTTCCAAGGGCCAGGTCAATTCCAGCTATTCAGGGAACCTGTCGAAACAGAGGCAGCTACAGGAGGGGACACACAAATATTTGTGCCCTGCAGTTACACACCCGTTCCGACAGGCTCGATCGCAATCTATCCAGATGAGAACACGTTCTCTTCCGACTAGACCACGCTGGAGTCGCTGTATGTCTCAAATTTGGTTCCTTTATTTATAGTTAGTATTTTTGGTGTATTAATTGATTTGTTTTAATTTTTTAATGACTAAGGTAGAGTGATTTAGGGAGTTGGGGGGGTGGGGGGTTGCGTGTGTAGTGGATTGTACGAGATCGTGGTTGGTTAGTATTTATCTAGTTGTGTTCACCTAGTTGTGCTTGCGAGGGTTGAGCTCTGCTCCTTCGGCCCGCCTCTCAACAGTCAATCAATCAATTATTAATAACTAATAAAAAGAAATTCCACACACACACCCAGGAAGCAGCCCGTAACAGCTGTCTAACGCCCAGGTACATATTTACTGCTAGGTAACAGAGGGCATCAGAATGGTAGAAACTCTGCTGATTTCCGTTTGTGCCATCACCGGGGATCGAATGAGCTAGGATTACGAGTCGAGAGCGACGTCCACTCAGCAATAAAGCCCCCTAGTTTGTGTATTGGTGCAAAACATAATTTGGGAGAGGTTAAGGGAAAGGAATGATGTTTGGTGGCTTTGAAAGCTTTGGAGGGGAGGGGGGTTGCCAGTTATGAATTAAAATTGTTAATTTTTTAAGATAGGATATGTATGCAAAACACGTTGCGAGATATAGTAAGAAAAGTGTTTCTGACTGAGGTTAGGTACTGTGTGATTGACTTGTATGTTAGGAAAAAGAATACTTATTAGGAACTTAGATAATCTTTAGAAATGTTTCTTTGCAAATAGTTGCAAATTATTGTGTAAAAAGCCTATGGTTACCGTACCTTAAACAAACACACGTCAGCACAATTAGTCCACGGGATTCAGAGAGAGAGTGAGAGTGAACAGCGAAATAGTAACAAAAAATGTGACAATGAGGGGAAACTATATCATTCAAACATTAACCATATAAATTACAGTAACACTAACTGAGCGTCCACATACATATTCCAATCAATTTATGTTAACCATTTTAGGGTTGGTGAGGTAGTTTCAACTCAAATGAAAAGAACTTAACTTATATATATATAATATATATATATATATATATATATATATATATATATATATATATATATATATATATATATATATCTTTTTTTTTTTTTTAATATGTTATAATTATAAATATATATGTAAATTAAAAAATTGATATATACCTGTGGGCCAGGAGGCCATCTGTGTCCCCTCAGATGGACTCCCTTTTCACAGTTTGTGTCTTTGGATGTGTGTCTGTGTGTGTGTTTATCCCTGTGAGTGTGAGTGTGTGTGAGTGTGAGTGCCCCTGTGAGTTTCCGGGTGCGTGTGTGTCCGGTTGTACCTGTGGGTCCACGAGGCCATCTGTGTCCCCTCAGATGGTCTCCCTTATCACGGTCTATGGGTGTGTGTGAGATTGAGTGTCCCTGTGAGTGTTCCGGTGAGGATGTGTGTGTGAGTGTCCGGGTTTATGTGAGGTTTGGTTCCAGGAAACATCCTTTCCCCTCGCCCTCCCAATATCTCCTCCCTTAATCCCACCGTGGGTTCGAATCCCAGGTGATTAGACCTGCCCTAGGTCCATGGTTCCAAGGTATTCATCCGTGGGCCCAACGGATTTCACCCCTTCCCCACTTTCCAAGGGCCAGGTCAATTCCAGCTATTCAGGGAACCTGTCGAAACAGAGGCAGCTACAGGAGGGGACACACAAATATTTGTGCCCTGCAGTTACACACCCGTTCCGACAGGCTCGATCGCAATCTATCCAGATGAGAACACGTTCTCTTCCGACTAGACCACGCTGGAGTCGCTGTATGTCTCAAATTTGGTTCCTTTATTTATAGTTAGTATTTTTGGTGTATTAATTGATTTGTTTTAATTTTTTAATGACTAAGGTAGAGTGATTTAGGGAGTTGGGGGGGTGGGGGGTTGCGTGTGTAGTGGATTGTACGAGATCGTGGTTGGTTAGTATTTATCTAGTTGTGTTCACCTAGTTGTGCTTGCGAGGGTTGAGCTCTGCTCCTTCGGCCCGCCTCTCAACAGTCAATCAATCAATTATTAATAACTAATAAAAAGAAATTCCACACACACACCCAGGAAGCAGCCCGTAACAGCTGTCTAACGCCCAGGTACATATTTACTGCTAGGTAACAGAGGGCATCAGAATGGTAGAAACTCTGCTGATTTCCGTTTGTGCCATCACCGGGGATCGAATGAGCTAGGATTACGAGTCGAGAGCGACGTCCACTCAGCAATAAAGCCCCCTAGTTTGTGTATTGGTGCAAAACATAATTTGGGAGAGGTTAAGGGAAAGGAATGATGTTTGGTGGCTTTGAAAGCTTTGGAGGGGAGGGGGGTTGCCAGTTATGAATTAAAATTGTTAATTTTTTAAGATACGATATGTATGCAAAACACGTTGCGAGATATAGTAAGAAAAAGTGTTTCTGACTGAGGTTAGGTACTGTGTGATTGACTTGTATGTTAGGAAAAAGAATACTTATTAGGAACTTAGATAATCTTTAGAAATGTTTCTTTGCAAATAGTTGCAAATTATTGTGTAAAAAGCCTATGGTTACCGTACCTTAAACAAACACACGTCAGCACAATTAGTCCACGGGATTCAGAGAGAGAGTGAGAGTGAACAGCGAAATAGTAACAAAAAATGTGACAATGAGGGGAAACTATATCATTCAAACATTAACCATATAAATTACAGTAACACTAACCGAGCGTCCACATACATATTCCAATCAATTTATGTTAACCATTTTAGGGTTGGTGAGGTAGTTTCAACTCAAATGAAAAGAACTTAACTTATATATATATAATATATATATATATATATATATATATATATATATATATATATATATATATATATATATATATATATATATATTTTTTTTAATATGTTATAATTATAAATATATATGTAAATTAAAAAATTGATATATACCTGTGGGCCAGGAGGCCATCTGTGTCCCCTCAGATGGACTCCCTTTTCACAGTTTGTGTCTTTGGATGTGTGTCTGTGTGTGTGTTTATCCCTGTGAGTGTGAGTGTGTGTGAGTGTGAGTGCCCCTGTGAGTTTCCGGGTGCGTGTGTGTCCGGTTGTACCTGTGGGTCCACGAGGCCATCTGTGTCCCCTCAGATGGTCTCCCTTATCACGGTCTATGGGTGTGTGTGAGATTGAGTGTCCCTGTGAGTGTTCCGGTGAGGATGTGTGTGTGAGTGTCCGGGTTTATGTGAGGTTTGGTTCCAGGAAACATCCTTTCCCCTCGCCCTCCCCAATATCTCCTCCCTTAATCCCACCGTGGGTTCGAATCCCAGGTGATTAGACCTGCCCTAGGTCCATGGTTCCAAGGTATTCATCCGTGGGCCCAACGGATTTCACCCCTTCCCCACTTTCCAAGGGCCAGGTCAATTCCAGCTATTCAGGGACCTGTCGAAACAGAGGCAGCTACAGGAGGGGACACACAAATATTTGTGCCCTGCAGTTACACACCCGTTCCGACAGGCTCGATCGCAATCTATCCAGATGAGAACACGTTCTCTTCCGACTAGACCACGCTGGAGTCGCTGTATGTCTCAAATTTGGTTCCTTTATTTATAGTTAGTATTTTTGGTGTATTAATTGATTTGTTTTAATTTTTTAATGACTAAGGTAGAGTGATTTAGGGAGTTGGGGGGGTGGGGGGTTGCGTGTGTAGTGGATTGTACGAGATCGTGGTTGGTTAGTATTTATCTAGTTGTGTTCACCTAGTTGTGCTTGCGAGGGTTGAGCTCTGCTCCTTCGGCCCGCCTCTCAACAGTCAATCAATCAATTATTAATAACTAATAAAAAGAAATTCCACACACCACCCAGGAAGCAGCCCGTAACAGCTGTCTAACGCCCAGGTACATATTTACTGCTAGGTAACAGAGGGCATCAGAATGGTAGAAAACTCTGCTGATTTCCGTTTGTGCCATCACCGGGGATCGAATGAGCTAGGATTACGAGTCGAGAGCGACGTCCACTCAGCAATAAAGCCCCCTAGTTTGTGTATTGGTGCAAAACATAATTTGGGAGAGGTTAAGGGAAAGGAATGATGTTTGGTGGCTTTGAAAGCTTTGGAGGGGAGGGGGGTTGCCAGTTATGAATTAAAATTGTTAATTTTTTAAGATAGGATATGTATGCAAAACACGTTGCGAGATATAGTAAGAAAAGTGTTTCTGACTGAGGTTAGGTACTGTGTGATTGACTTGTATGTTAGGAAAAAGAATACTTATTAGGAACTTAGATAATCTTTAGAAATGTTTCTTTGCAAATAGTTGCAAATTATTGTGTAAAAAGCCTATGGTTACCGTACCTTAAACAAACACACGTCAGCACAATTAGTCCACGGGATTCAGAGAGAGAGTGAGAGTGAACAGCGAAATAGTAACAAAAAATGTGACAATGAGGGGAAACTATATCATTCAAACATTAACCATATAAATTACAGTAACACTAACCGAGCGTCCACATACATATTCCAATCAATTTATGTTAACCATTTTAGGGTTGGTGAGGTAGTTTCAACTCAAATGAAAGAACTTAACTTATATATATATAATATATATATATATATATATATATATATATATATATATATATATATATATATATATATATATATATATATATATATATATATATATATATATATATATATATATATATATTTAATATGTTATAATTATAAATATATATGTAAATTAAAAAAATTGATATATACCTGTGGGCCAGGAGGCCATCTGTGTCCCCTCAGATGGACTCCCTTTTCACAGTTTGTGTCTTTGGATGTGTGTCCTGTGTGTGTGTTTATCCCTGTGAGTGTGAGTGTGTGTGAGTGTGAGTGCCCCTGTGAGTTTCCGGGTGCGTGTGTGTCCGTTGTACCTGTGGGTCCACGAGGCCATCTGTGTCCCCTCAGATGGTCTCCCTTATCACGGTCTATGGGTGTGTGTGAGATTGAGTGTCCTGTGAGTGTTCCGGTGAGGATGTGTGTGTGGAGTGTCCGGGTTTATGTGAGGTTTGGTTCCAGGAACATCCTTTCCCCTCGCCCTCCCAATATCTCCTCCTTAATCCCACCGTGGGTTCGAATCCCAGGTGATTAGACCTGCCCTAGGTCCATGGTTCCAAGGTATTCATCCGTGGGCCCAACGGATTTCACCCCTTCCCCACTTTCCAAGGGCCAGGTCAATTCCAGCTATTCAGGGAACCTGTCGAAACAGAGGCAGCTACAGGAGGGGACACACAAATATTTGTGCCCCTGCAGTTACACACCCGTTCCGACAGGCTCGATCGCAATCTATCCAGATGAGAACACGTTCTCTTCCGACTAGACCACGCTGGAGTCGCTGTATGTCTCAAATTGGTTCCTTTATTTATAGTTAGTATTTTTGGTGTATTAATTGATTTGTTTTAATTTTTTAATGACTAAGGTAGAGTGATTTAGGGAGTTGGGGGGGGTGGGGGGTTGCGTGTGTAGTGGATTGTACGAGATCGTGGGTTGGTTAGTATTTACCTAGTTGTGTTCACCTAGTTGTGCTTGCGAGGGTTGAGCTCTGCTCCTTCGGCCCGCCTCTCAACAGTCAATTAATCAATTATTAATAACTAATAAAAAGAAATTCCACACACACACCCAGGGAAGCAGCCCGTAACAGCTGTCTAACGCCCAGGTACATATTTACTGCTAGGTAACAGAGGGCATCAGAATGGTAGAAACTCTGCTGATTTCCGTTTGTGCCATCACCGGGGATCGAATGAGCTAGGATTACGAGTCGAGAGCGACGTCCACTCAGCAATAAAGCCCCCTAGTTTGTGTATTGGTGCAAAACATAATTTGGGAGAGGTTAAGGGAAAGGAATGATGTTTGGTGGCTTTGAAAGCTTTGGAGGGGAGGGGGGTTGCCAGTTATGAATTAAAATTGTTAATTTTTTAAGATAGGATATGTATGCAAAACACGTTGCGAGATATAGTAAGAAAAGTGTTTCTGACTGAGGTTAGGTACTGTGTGATTGACTTGTATGTTAGGAAAAAGAATACTTATTAGGAACTTAGATAATCTTTAGAAATGTTTCTTTGCAAATAGTTGCAAATTATTGTGTAAAAAGCCTATGGTTACCGTACCTTAAACAAACACACGTCAGCACAATTAGTCCACGGGATTCAGAGAGAGAGTGAGAGTGAACAGCGAAATAGTAACAAAAAATGTGACAATGAGGGGAAACTATATCATTCAAACATTAACCATATAAATTACAGTAACACTAACCGAGCGTCCACATACATATTCCAATCAATTTATGTTAACCATTTTAGGGTTGGTGAGGTAGTTTCAACTCAAATGAAAAGAACTTAACTATATATATATATATATATATATATATATATATATATATATATATATATATATATATATATATATATATATATATATATATATATATATATATTTTAATATGTTATAATTATAAATATATATGTAAATTAAAAAATTGATATATACCTGTGGGCCAGGAGGCCATCTGTGTCCCCTCAGATGGACTCCCTTTTCACAGTTTGTGTCTTTGGATGTGTGTCTGTGTGTGTGTTTATCCCTGTGAGTGTGAGTGTGTGTGAGTGTGAGTGCCCCTGTGAGTTTCCGGGTGCGTGTGTGTCCGGTTGTACCTGTGGGTCCACGAGGCCATCTGTGTCCCCTCAGATGGTCTCCCTTATCACGGTCTATGGGTGTGTGTGAGATTGAGTGTCCCTGTGAGTGTTCCGGTGAGGATGTGTGTGTGAGTGTCCGGGTTTATGTGAGGTTTGGTTCCAGGAAACATCCTTTCCCCTCGCCCTCCCAATATCTCCTCCCTTAATCCCACCGTGGGTTCGAATCCCAGGTGATTAGACCTGCCCTAGGTCCATGGTTCCAAGGTATTCATCCGTGGGCCCAACGGATTTCACCCCTTCCCCACTTTCCAAGGGCCAGGTCAATTCCAGCTATTCAGGGAACCTGTCGAAACAGAGGCAGCTACAGGAGGGGACACACAAATATTTGTGCCCTGCAGTTACACACCCGTTCCGACAGGCTCGATCGCAATCTATCCAGATGAGAACACGTTCTCTTCCGACTAGACCACGCTGGAGTCGCTGTATGTCTCAAATTTGGTTCCTTTATTTATAGTTAGTATTTTTGGTGTATTAATTGATTTGTTTTAATTTTTTAATGACTAAGGTAGAGTGATTTAGGGAGTTGGGGGGGTGGGGGGTTGCGTGTGTAGTGGATTGTACGAGATCGTGGTTGGTTAGTATTATACCTAGTTGTGTTCACCTAGTTGTGCTTGCGAGGGTTGAGCTCTGCTCCTTCGGCCCGCCTCTCAACAGTCAATCAATCAATTATTAATAACTAATAAAAGAAATTCCACACACACACCAGGAAGCAGCCCGTAACAGCTGTCTAACGCCCAGGTACATATTTACTGCTAGGTAACAGAGGGCATCAGAATGGTAGAAACTCTGCTGATTTCCGTTTGTGCCATCACCGGGGATCGAATGAGCTAGGATTACGAGTCGAGAGCGACGTCCACTCAGCAATAAAGCCCCCTAGTTTGTGTATTGGTGCAAAACATAATTTGGGAGAGGTTAAGGGAAAGGAATGATGTTTGGTGGCTTTGAAAGCTTTGGAGGGGAGGGGGGTTGCCAGTTATGAATTAAAATTGTTAATTTTTTAAGATAGGATATGTATGCAAAACACGTTGCGAGATATAGTAAGAAAAGTGTTTCTGACTGAGGTTAGGTACTGTGTGATTGACTTGTATGTTAGGAAAAAGAATACTTATTAGGAACTTAGATAATCTTTAGAAATGTTTCTTTGCAAATAGTTGCAAATTATTGTGTAAAAAGCCTATGGTTACCGTACCTTAAACAAACACACGTCAGCACAATTAGTCCACGGGATTCAGAGAGAGAGTGAGAGTGAACAGCGAAATAGTAACAAAAAATGTGACAATGAGGGGAAACTATATCATTCAAACATTAACCATATAAATTACAGTAACACTAACCGAGCGTCCACATACATATTCCAATCAATTTATGTTAACCATTTTAGGGTTGGTGAGGTAGTTTCAACTCAAATGAAAAGAACTTAACTTATATATATATAATATATATATATATATATATATATATATATATATATATATATATATATATATATATAATATATATATATATATATTTTAATATGTTATAATTATAAATATATATGTAAATTAAAAAATTGATATATACCTGTGGGCCAGGAGGCCATCTGTGTCCCCTCAGATGGACTCCCTTTTCACAGTTTGTGTCTTTGGATGTGTGTCTGTGTGTGTGTTTATCCCTGTGAGTGTGAGTGTGTGTGAGTGTGAGTGCCCCTGTGAGTTTCCGGGTGCGTGTGTGTCCGGTTGTACCTGTGGGTCCACGAGGCCATCTGTGTCCCCTCAGATGGTCTCCCTTATCACGGTCTATGGGTGTGTGTGAGATTGAGTGTCCCTGTGAGTGTTCCGGTGAGGATGTGTGTGAGTGTCCGGGTTTATGTGAGGTTTGGTTCCAGGAAACATCCTTTCCCCTCGCCCTCCCAATATCTCCTCCCTTAATCCCACCGTGGGTTCGAATCCCAGGTGATAG